>NC_090870.1:3337743-3345243 GCF_036669935.1 Montipora foliosa | reverse complement strand
TTTTCCTCTGATCTTAAGATCATTCAGGACTCTAAAAAAATTAAAGTCAAAACACTGATTTTTGCAATAGTTTCAGTGATAGGATTTTAAATGGTTAGCTATTAATAATTAATTTATTATTTTAAGGTCAAGCACACTTCTTTGCCCATTAATGACTCCTAGGAGTGAGACTTAATAGATATTCTACTCTTTCTAATGCCAGACGATTTTACTCCTCAACAGGGGAGCAGCAATCAGGAGTCAATGGTTTGGGGTGGGGAATACTCTGGCATTTATGCCATGGCATAAGAAGCTTTAAAGCATCTCAGTTATGAGAGGTAAATAAAGTCAGACAAGAGTCACAGTAATTTGCAAACCTAACTTTATTTTTGAACCCTTTAAATTTACAATCTTTGAAAAAAGACTTCAGCTAAAAATATCCATTATTATTATTTCATTTTCTTGAATAATGTAGGTGTATTCCAGTAGAGTTGATGAAGGAGCGACTTGTTCCAGTGCCACAAATAAATTATTACTTTAAGCCAACAACAGACTACTTAACCAAAAAAGGTTAACAAGTTAATATACCAGTATTTATATTAAAATTACTCTTTACTTAAATTGCTTTAGTTGATGAGTTAAATTCTTTGTTGGACTATGGTTTAATATATCTTTGATGAAGTAAGAGGACAAAATTAGCAGCTGAAAATAAAAAAGGAAATTGTCTGGTTTCTGTTAATTTGCTCCTATTCCTTTACCATCTTCGGTGACATGTTAACTGTGACTGTGAGAAACTCTGTGTTCGGTTCAAAAATTGACACCAAAGTTTGTCCAGAGATGCTTATAGTGAGCAAAGATTGTGCTTGATTAAATATTGTATTGACATAATCTAGTTAAATTGTATGTATATAAAGAACTGAACCTAATAATTAGGTTATTTCATTTTTTGATTTTACTAGCTTAATTGCTGTAGCATTGCCAAGACAACAAGTTTCAAAGTTTCCACCAACTCTTCTTTGCTATATGGAGAGTCAACACGGGGAACATGAATAAAAGCACATGTGCCTAGTCTGATAGACAATGACTTGTAGTAGATGTAGTCACAAAGAAACCTGTAAAATGACAAAAAACACTTTCAATCAATTTTTACCTTACAAATTTAATTCTTTGTTTAATGCTCCTTAAATTTGATGAAATTAACTGACATTTTGGCATTCAGACACGAGAAGACAGCCATAAACAACCTCAGGTGAGCAGTGACAAAGTATATTTAGATTTTTGCATGGATGTAGAGGATGCTTCAAGTTTACAATACCTTCCAGCATCATCAGAGAGTTTCACAAGGCAAGGACTTTTGGCAGCCATCACTTCTGCACTAATTTTCTCCAAATCTAGGGAGGTGGACAAACACTCCGCTCCACCTAAATTATGGTAAATGTATTAGCAAAAATTCCTATAGTTTTACTTTTACAATATACCCATCAAAATGGAACACTTTCTAGTCTCTGCTTTCATTCCATTCACAGTATAACCACCTTTCTTAATTACCGGTAAAGAAAAATTAAAAATTCCCAGTGCATCATTTGTCTATATATATTACACAACAGATACTTAAGTTCACAGCATACCCAGCAGAGATTTCACTGGTCAGTTAGTAAAAGCATTTGAGTGGGTTCAACTTCTGCTGACATTCAGGGTCTTAAAGTACTACCTTTGTGTTGATATCTGCAAGTTAGCCTTAACTGTCTTTTCAAAAAATGGCACAAACCTAAGATCTGGTTTCATCACACTTTTCATAATCATTTTGGAAGGTAAAAGAATCGCCACACTGTTTGCAAAGATTGAGACAATATTACTGGTACTAATATTACTTGTCATGTTATATATTTATTAATAAAAGCCTTCTTCTTGGATTACTGCAGACACAACTACCTCGCACTAGCCTACTTATTCTCGTATCTAAACTTGAGGGTCACTAATACCTCAAAAGGAGACCTGGTATTCTATCACATTTCACCTTGCCCTTCTCAGGAAAATCCAGTCAAGATGTGAAAAGTCTACATATAGATTGTCAACACATCAGATAAATCACAGCAAACCTACCTTCCACACAGCAACCATGATGGCACTTGTTGCCACTTTCATCAGGGCTATTATAGCCATAATTATGTGCACATTTCTCCAAAAGAACATTGTCCGTAAAGCCATGAACTCCAACATGAACACAAAGCTGACAATAAAAGGAGAGTACAAAGCAACTATTCTTGATATTATTTTATTTATCACGAGTTAAAAGGTCATCAAATCTAGGATTTCTTAAGTGTTCACTAAATGCTTGAAGCTATTTTAAGGATTATGAGTAAGTAATGGGATTCTAATTTTAACCAAAAAAATGTCAGTTATCATTTAGCTGGTGGCTGCATCCTTCAGATAACAAAATGACTGTGATATATTATGGTGAAAAAGTTTTGGCTCGAAATAACACTACTCTTCTCATGACATTGCCACCACAGTACCAAGAAAGCTAGGATGATACCAGGTTTTTCATCTTAATAACTTTCATCACCTTAGGTTTTAATTCATTCCACAGTGCTGGAACTTCCTTCTCCACTGCTTCATACTCCACAGGAATCTCCCTTATTTCTAAGTTGACAGAGTTAACAAGATTAGTCTTGGGAAGTTCCTGAAATTAAAATAAGAATAAATTTATAATTTCATGCTTGAATTTCATCCTTTCTTCTCTGGGAGCAGAGTTGGTGCAGTGGTTAGAGCACATTTCTGCCATACACAGGGGCAGATCTAGAGGGGATACAGGGGGTGTGTATTCCCCCCCCCCCCCACCCTGAGGCTTTCTAATACAACTGCTATTCTGGAAAAAAAACCTCACCAGTCAGCTACCCCATTCCTTACCCGTGCACCCCCTCCTAAAAAAAATCCTGGATCCGTCCAAGATAAGAGTGATGTTGAAGTTGGGGAAAAGAGCAAGGGGACACTTCATGACGCTTATTGAAATCATCTAATTACTCCTATTTCGGGACATATCTGCTCAAGGTCATTTGTTGTTTCTGAGTTGTTGGTTCTCTACTCGGCTCTGAGAAGTTTTTGCTCTGTGCACTATAGTTTTCTCTCAACAAAAACTAAAATTCGATTTGATGTGCTTTAATTTCATTGGATACTACATTTAGTTTATGGTATTTGTGATTACCTAATTACAGACCTGTACTAATAATTAATCATTAGTAAAGTATAAGTTTGTACTCTCTTAATAACCTTGAGATTTTAATAAAGTGTTACAATTTTTTTATTTTTATTTTAACTGGCTCATGATAACATTAAGAGTATATATAACTGATTCTTATGAAACAAAAAATGATCTGAACATGCTAAAAAAGCTACAACTTGTTCACTTCTTGTGATGAGTGATGAGTTCTATCCCTTACCCCACACCTTCCTAGAAATCTACCTTCACCCCCTTCAATAATAATAATTATTATATTGATAATAATCATTATTAGAAACACTTCTCCCTTCTTCCATTCCTTGCCCATGATTACATCATTTGGAGTGACCTCAGAAAACCCAGCCACCTATGTCTCCTTGTTGCAGTGTTGAGCTAGTACCCTACTTTATTTGTAAACATTTAACATATAGGATCTATATTACTTAGTCCCATATAATTGCAGTGGGTTTCACTAATATGTAAATCGGCTTTAATTTCAAGCTGGAATATCTAGTCACTAATTAAGCTTAATAATCTGGTAATAATAATGATAATTATTATTATTACTCATTAACCCATTAACCCCTGGGAGTGAGACTTAACAGATTTTACTCCGTCTAACGCCAGACAATTTTAGCTGTCAACTGAGGGTGCCCTAGGGCATTTGAGGTGTGAATGGGTTATGTTTGGGTTAGGGTTTAGGGTTAGGGTTAAAAGAGAGACTGCTTCTCCTACATGAGTCTGTTATAAATAAAGTCATACACGAGATGCTCAAATCATAATTCTCAAACATTAGTAAGACAACAGCACCACTGCATGCGTTCTCTTCCGCAGAGCCCACTTTTCTTTGGGTCAGCACCAAGAACACGGACTCTGGCCACAGTCAAACCAGTAAGTCTGCGAGTCACAGACACCCAGCTCTTCTGCGCATGTTCGGAAATTTGAAACAACGGTCATCAACGGTTACAACATTGTACCATTACTGCAACTGCGCATGTTTGGCTATGGTAAGAGTCTGTGTTCTTGGTGCTGACCTAAAGAAAAGAGGACTCTGGGGACAAGAATGCAAATGCATGGACAAACAAAAATAACCTAAATAACATTGACTTAACATTGTCTGTTGTTAAAAGTATTAATTAAAACGCACCTTAACAGCAAGCCAACTGGTGTTAACTGTATGGTAGGCAAATGGACCAAACCCTACAAAACAAAAGAGATATTACTCATTAACAATAATAATAATTATTATTATGATCATGACTGATACTAATTAATTTATTTTTAAAAAGAAAATGGAAAATCTTTCAAATGTACAAATTATTCAATTGCACCAACACCCGTGACGTGGTGAGAGGGATAAGATAAGCCCACCTGCGTTGTTGGAGTGTATTAACCATCCAAGCTTTGTTTATCATCACAGAAAGTATCAGTAAATACAAGAAATTCCTTATACACTATTTATAAATCATAAAATATACGACAAAGGTCACACTAGGAAAGTGAGTGAAGTCGTTCATAGACCAATGTCACACTTTACTGTAACGCAATACGGTGAAAACTACTTCTAGCTTTCCGAACTTTTTATCCGCCTTATCTTTGGCTAGAAAAGTAAATAACGTGTAAATACATTCTCAAATCAAGGACATCTACCTGTAACCAGGACAGTCGGTTTACTTTCTGCTGCCATGTTGACGAAACCCAGTGGAATACCCTTGGACGAGCGGTGCCTGGGAACTAAAACCAGATTCGCCCCCAGATAAGACCGAGGGGCTATTAACCATTTCGCACAAGGCTTCTTCCGAAAAAAAAATGGCAAACCCAATTTTCAGAATTTTTTTATTCGGTATCCTGACAAAAAAATCGGCAAGCCAGGAGGCAAGCCACCGACTCGTCTGATGAAATCCACACTGACGGCTGTCTCGGGTGTCAAAGAGCGGGAAAAAAGCGCGGGAACACTTCTCACCAGTAGCCGGTCTTACCATCGAGAAAGGAGGAGAAAAATGGCTGCTGTAAGTATTGTTGTTTATTCTGTCTTCTGTATTTGTCATTTAAAGCGTCGTTAACTCTACTTTCCTAATACGCAAGGTTGACTTTTATCCTCAAGACCACAAGAGTGATTTCGGAGACGTTTTTGAAGTGTTTAAAAGGCTTGCCGCTTTGTTTTGAAGGGAAATTAACTTCGTTGAGTTCAACCTTCACTGGTCACAACTCGATGCTCGACAAAGAAATTACTTGGTAAATTTACAAGTTCACATTTTTACTTTGACAAAAACAAATATGACTTTCTAATCGACTTGAACGTCAGATTTGTAACACCTCGTCCATCCAATTTTGTTTGAAATTTTTATAAATCTTTGTCAATTTTTTCGCAGAAGGCGAACAGAGGAAATAAACACAACGAGTGCTTGAAAAAGAAAAACCCCGAAAGTAAGGCCCACTGCCTTAAAAAGATAATTTGCCGTAAGATTAATAATTATGATATAATTTAGCCAGTGCTATGCTGTGCTGTGCTGTGCTGTGCTGTGCTGGGTGTTCCAGGAGATGAAGAAATGGTTATGTGGGTGTGGGTGGAGTAAGGTTGAGAGGAACAGGAGGGGAAGAAGTGAAAAATGAAAGAAATAAATGTATTTAAGCTCATTAGTATTGCCTCATATTTATAATGGATACTCTAAGTTGAGGACAAATTTTTTGGCAGGAGTTGAATTCCCTGTGCTGTATTTAACTATGGTCAGAGATTGCTTATCTAAATTTGTATCATCTGCTGTGAATTCTGAGTGATGCCAGCTCATCTGGTTGCTGTTCTTACTTCAGAATTAATTGAATTGCACTTAAACATTTTTTAACTTCCTAGTAATGCAGTATTAGAAATTTCTTTAAGGTATGCCATCTTTTGCCATTTTTTGAATTAGGACGTGTAAATCTTGGAGGGTTTAAGGTAACGTTTAGAACCAAAGTAGTCCAAGAGTAGCCGGAATTACCTAGTTGGACTGATGAAAGTAGTTTTGGAATTTAGAAGTCTTTGGGTCCTTGGTAACATACAATGTTATTAACTTATTATGAACATTATTAGTGTGACGTGTACACCAATAACATGTTAGGGAAAGGCTTTAAGGACAAAATAAAAGATATTCTATGGAGAAGATCCTCAAAGCCTTTTTCATTGGTAAACTACTAATATTATTGCCTTATATTGAATTATTAATGTAACGTCTTGTATACAAATAACTTGTTATGGAAAGGCTTTAAGGACAAAATAATGGATATTTTTATTGACTAGATCCTCAAAGCCTTTTTCACTGTTTAATCTACTCATATTACAATGATAGTAACTCAAGACTTGAATGAAAATAAATGGCTGCAGCTTCAAAGAGGCATTTGCATGCAGCCAATCTTTGTGTCTGTGTTAATTAATTGGGAAAGGAGCAGATATGTCCAGATATGCAGATAATTAGATTTACAATGATTTTGATAAGGGCAGTGAAGTGTCCCATGCCTTTCTTCCCAAACATCACTTACATCCGGGAATACTGATAATTTACCACACAAAGTTTACCCTGAACTCCATTGTCTCCTTTGTGGATTTGGACACCATCACATTACAGCTTCTTTATTTATCTGTTTATCGAGACAGAATTAGATTTTTGGTCGGAGAAACTTGAGGAAAAGATTTAGATCAGTGAATTTGTTGTTTAGAGCATTCGCGGCGGCATTTCGTAAAGCATATAGATTCCAATTTAACTCCTATCTGACAAAAGCTTAAAGCCGCGGCTACACGAGCGATTTTTTGCTCGCGCTGGTGATGCGATTTTTTCAAACTTTGTCGCGTCGCCAGCGCGAAATAAAAATCACACGTGTAGCCGCCCGCGACAGGTGAAAAAACAGGGGCGGATTTAGGGGGGGGGGGGGTCGAGGCGGCCGCGGCCCCCCCTTTCAGTTCGTCGGAGATTTTTTTCTTGTCAAAAGATACAATAATTTTATCTTTTTGTAAGCAGTCTGTTGGAGCTTTTGATTTTTTTAGCTAAAGCGTGATTTTTCGCTAATAGTATGACCAAAGTTCTGCGAATAAACTTTCAACTTACAGGCACTAATATTATCCTTTCGAAATGAGGAAGAAGACTGGATGCGAAATACTTGTCTACAGTCAACCTATCTTACAGAGACTGTAACAACTTAAAATCTTAATGCCTATATATATAATTATATATATTTTGTGACTTTGAAGCGAAGAGTCAAAAACCATGCATCATTATAACCATAACTTATAATTTTATTTAATATGGAATCCTGATACATTACGTTCC
>NC_090870.1:3327743-3332743 GCF_036669935.1 Montipora foliosa | reverse complement strand
GACGAGGGAGAAGTTCTTGCTGTTTTCAAGAGAGCAGGAGTTGGTATATGTCTTCCTTGGAGAACTATGACCCTTGGACACCCACAAGCCGATTGCATAAAACTCAATTCCAAATTTTTTTTAACAGTCTAGAATAGTCATTTCGCCACTTCATGTTTTAAACACGCCCACAAAATAACTTTGCGCTGTAGTGTGTCATGATTATTGCATCTTGTTAACGTTGTACAGTACGGGCGAACTATTCTGAAACTGGATGGGTTACGTCAAAACCTAAAATTTGGTGATTTTTGCCTTGTTGTTTAGTGGAGTGCGATTACTTTTCCTCTCTTAACCAATAACATTCGTCTTTTGTAGGGTCGGCATTGCTAAAACTCCCTATTGTCTTGACTACGGATACCACAAAAATGACTGGAAAGCACTAGAATTGACTTTTAAGCAGCGAAAATATCCTTTTCAATGCATACATGAGATGAAATTAAAGTCAATTTGATATCAGAAGAAGCCAAGTTTAGCCTGTGATTAAAGAATTGCGCAATCAGCAACTTGTAAGATTACGTTTGTAATCAAAATGAGGTTTCGATTGAAATTTGTGGACATTGACCAGCAATTCTGTAAATACACAAGTTGTTATTTACTTGTGCTCTGGATGTGATATGCGAAAGTTACCGTGAACAATAATTATGGGATTCAGGAATCGGAGAAACTTCAAAATTAACAACAATACACAGTCTATGTTTACACTAGGGGGAAAGTGTCCAGATTTGTAAATGTTTTCAAATCATCAAATTTAGGGGATTCGGATTCGTGCACGTAGTAGAACAGTAGAAATATTTTGTTGTGCATGACATACATAGCAAGGACGAAGAAATCAAGGTATGACAAAATTTCATCTATTTCTTTGTTGTGATTTATTGTCTCATATTGGACGCCACTGGAAGAAACTGAAAGAAACGCACTGGGTTTTATCTGGTCTTTTTCTTTTTGCTTAGCCAAATTATAAACTACGTCAATTTGTCAAACTTTTAAAAGTGTAAACGGCTTTTTTGTTTGGGTCTTTTCCGTCCCTTTCCCAATTCCTTGAAAACTCTCAACACTGGGTTGAGTCTCAGTCCTCGATGGACCAAAATGTGCAAAAGAGTCAAAACTGTTACGTTGTTGTACATGGGTAAATTCTAAGATTAACGACTTGAATTTTTAGGACTTTTGGATAGTTTGATCAGCGATCTTTTTCATTCCAACACTCTGCAGGCATAGGAAACTTAAAGGAGTATATAATCCAGTTTTTTTCTGTTTAAACTCTCTGAAACGAAAATAATTTGACGATCTGTCCGATACGAAAATTTTCGTCATAACAGCTTCTTGTAAATATCAAGTTTTTACGCGAGGCCAGAAAAATTGAATTGGGAAGGACAAAGTTACAATCTCGTTTTGTTGCCATAGTGACAGGTTTCGGGGTAAAAACGTGACAATTGCAAAATGGATGTGAGTGATGTCTGGGGAGAAAAACATGGGACACTTCACTGCCCTTATCAAAATCATCATTCATCTAATTGCCTGCATTTCTTGACATATCTTCTCCTTTCCCCCAATTAATTAACACAGACACAAAGATTGGCTGCGTGCAAATACCTCTTTGAGGCTGCAGCCATTTATTATAATTTAAATCTTGGGTTACCATCATTGTAATATGAGTAGATTAAAAAGTGAAAAAGGCTTTGAGGATCGAGTCAATAGAAATATCCTTTATTTTGTCCTTAAAGCCTTTCCCTAACAAGTTATTTGCATACAAGATGTCACATTAATAATGTTCATAATAAGGCAATAACATCGTATGTTACCAAGGACCCTAAAAGATTTCTAAATTCCAGAACTACTTTCATCGCGGGTCCAACGAGGTGATTCCGGCTACTCTTGGACTACTATGAATCCTAAACCTAACCTTAAACCCTCCAAGATTTACACGTTCTAAAAAGACAAAAAGGTGATAGATGGCAATTCAATTAATTCTGAAGTAAGAACAGCAACCAGATGAACTGGCTTCACTCATAATTCACAGCTTTATTGTAGCTTAGAAGGCAAAAAACTCTATTATGTGATTAAAACTTAGAGAAGCTCTACTTCCACCGAGAACTAAATAGATTGTGCAGATCAGACTCGGACTGACAGTTTTATCCATTGTCTCCAAGTAAACGAGAGACAACCTACGACGTTACTGACTGAAACCATTAAAAGCTAAGAGGAATGAGCTAAGATCTACAGAGAGCCATGTTCTAACGGTTGCATGACTCCACGTTATTAAGCAACTGCGCAGAAGGCTTAGTTGTTCGAACTAAACAGAAGACAGAGAAATTTAATGATCTTGACCGCCATCTTAGCCGTCATCAACAACTCATCTCAGTAAAGTTACCACAATAATAACATTGTCGTCAACCAATTATGTTGGCTTCTGCTAATAATTATGAAACTATTACGTCCCAAAGCCAGTAACCTTAGGGGTCTTAGAAGCTGAATGGAATTGGTTTTAAGTCTACAATGCAACAACTCATCGCTGTAAGTTTTCTTTTCGTTGTGTTATAGACATATACTGACTGTATCTAACATATGCATGTTAGTACCTTTGATGTACAACTGTCTGAAATGTACAATTTCAAACGGTCTCATAACTTTCGTCTTCATTTCTGTTACAGAAGTTTAGCTGGAGAGTGTGTTTCAAGAATTCTTTGTCTGATGTTCTAACTTATTTCTTTAGTTAGCTGCAACTGGTTCAACTACTCATGGCTTTCAGCTTGTTGACTGAGACTGTCAAGAGATTGTACAAATTTGGATAAGCAATCTTTCAAGACAAAAAAACTGAACATACAAAAACAAGGTGGTACAGGCAATTCAACTGCTACGGAAAATTGTCCTCAGCTTTGAGTATCGATCATAAATGATAGGTAATACTAATAACATTCAAATTATTATTTTTTTTTTCTCTTTTCAGCTCTCCCACTCCTATTCCTCCCAGCTTTACTCCACCCTCACACCCCAACCATTTTCCTTTCGCACAGAACACACGCTCAGGCAAAGACTATAAATAAACTATGCCAAATTATCTTTTTAAGCCAGTCCTTACTTTCGGGGTTTCTAATTTTCAAAGCATCTTTGTGTTCATTTCCTCTGTTCACCTTAAGGGAAAAAAATTGACGAAGATTGATAAAATTTCAAACAAAATAGTAATTAATTTATTTATGGGACTGTCGAGGTCTTACAAATCCGACGTATATTCACGTCGATTTATTTTAAATATAGAAAGTCCAATTTTAGCCGAATTTTCCGCGCGCTGAAGTAACAAACGCTCCATTTACATCGAAAATTACTCGTGTTTTCTGTCAAAGTAACAGTGTTTTCTTTGGCCATCTCAGTTTTATCAGAAATAACACACAAACAGCGGTGACTGAAACGCTGTTTGTGTCTTATTTCTGATAAAACATAGAAGAAGAAGAAGGAGAAAGAATAATATAACACGATATTACTTACAGGGGAGCTCATCGCAGCCATCTTTCTCCTTTTTGTTCGACAGTGAGACAGGGTTTCCGCGCTCTTTTCGCGCTCTTTCTACCCGCGACAGCTGCCTCGATTCTAAGAAAACCGCAAGAGACGACGAAAGTCTGGCCTTGGTCCCGATTCCCGAAAGGAAATCCACTCAATGCGGGAATTATCCCGGATATGAGAATTCGTTCCCAGGCGTCCATCTTCGTAGGGCATTTTCTGATTCCAGTCCCTCGACCGAGCCAACCAAAGATGGCGGGTCGTGGAAGGGGAAGAGGGAAGGGTAGAGGGTTCACCTTTGATGTGGCACAAATTGGATTTGGCCGCGGAGAAGCGTTACCTGCTGCAATTCTGCAACCTCCTCCTCTTTATCCAGTAAGTATTAAATGTTCGATTTCTATGTTCCCACAACAGACCGCATAAACAGTTTTGAACTTACTCCAACTCAGTTGTCCAACTTCACTATTCATTATTGGGCATAACGAAAGTAACTCAAATGTAAATTATTTAATTGCGAGATCATTTGATTTTGTTTCAAGATGAGCTAACTTAAAATGAGTGGTATCGTCATAACTTATGGAAATTTATACGTATTAAATTTAATATGAAGTACAAGGTTATTGGCTAATTTATGGGTGTCTAGTTAAGTACATACATATCCCCTTAGGACACTGACTTTTTGGATATTCTTGGCTTTGACAATTTTTCTTAGCCTCTTGACATGAAACCCTTACCACTCAGGCAGACAGAAGCAGATGAATATATGTTAGCACTGAAACAGGAATTGCGAGGATGTATGCGAGAACTACCTTACTTTGTAAGACCTTCAGTCAAAAGAAAGGGTAAGTTGAACACTCTACATGGTCAAGGTACATTTACCACAATTGCTTTTAGTCTCGCAATCTAATTGGCTAATTTGCCATTGTCAATAAGAGTCTAGACAACGTTGCTCGTGTCATGCTCCTGCCTATGTGCCACGCAATGTAACAGGCAATCAGGAATGCTCATTTTGGAAAATAAACCAATCATTTTGCAAGAAAGTTGTAGACAATGGGCCTTATTCGTGCGGCAGCCATATTGGCCATAGACAATATTGATTTCATACCCCGAGCCCCAAGTTGAAATGCTTGGGAACGAGTTTTGGTGAGGCAAAACAAAAGTTTTCAATCCCTCAGCACTCAACATGGCTGCCGTGTGATTAAGGCATATGCTTGCTCTTTCTTTTTGTCATGATCATGGTCACGCTCTGGAATAAACATTTTTCTTTGACATTGAATATTGTGGTCCAAATATGTTGTGTCCACAACATTTTGACCACTGTGATGAAGATCATTGTTGATAAGAGTACAGGTCAGGGTCCTGTGTGACATGATAATAGAATTTTCTCCTAAACAGAGTAACAGTTTGGACCCCTACAGATTCTTGTTTGTCTCAATTGGACAGATATTTCATTCCTACCACTATAAAAT
>NC_090870.1:3310243-3320243 GCF_036669935.1 Montipora foliosa | reverse complement strand
CTACAAATCAAATGTTTGTTTTTGAGGAGGGGAAAACTGGAGTACCCGTGGGGAAAATCCTCTTGGAGCAGAGAAGAGAACCAACAAACTGGTGGGTTGAGTTTGTTGGCCTTATTGGTGCAAGGTGAGTGCTCACACCACTGCACCAGTCCTGCTCCCCTAGACGTGATGGAATTTTCTCAGGCCATGAACCTCATCAATGTTTTTTCCTTCCTCTTTTACGAAAAAGGCTCTGATACCTCCTTCCTTATTCTATCTACATGCCTACATTAACAGAACAATGGCTTCCAGTAGTGTACTTAACAGTGACAGCTGGCCACTCAGAAAGGGAACTGCACTCTATATTTTTTTATTAATTTTATTTATTTATTACACATCACACATTAGAAAATATACATTGGTAAAGCTAAAGCCAGAGGCTTAAATGGCCTGTAAGTAGCAGAAAACAAAGAATTTATATGAGAAAAGAAGGCTTTTAACTTAAATTACAAAACTAACCAAAAGAAAAACACGTCATACAGACCCTGGGAATAGATCACTTTTGTAAATGTCGACCTCTGATACATTCTTTTGTATTTATGGTAATTAGACCTACTGCCCTCATGTTGAAACAAAATTAATATTCTTTTGAAATTTGCTTGTCATAGCGAGGCTAGAAAGGCTTATTAGCATCAAATCAGAATATTTTATTTGGCCGGCATTGTGACAGAGGTCTATTAGGTTGTTGTGTCTGAAGACATGTGCTTGTCTAAATTGTAGCCCAGCTGTCTTGTAACTGTATCTCAGCTGAAAGGTTTGTTTTTCCTTCTGCATGTCATCTTCCCATTGCTCCAGAGGATGGAAATATGAGAGACAGACAGGACAAGTGTTCATTTCCTCAGAGTAACTTATCCAGCTGGTAGTTCTAGCTATCAAATTTACATGCATATAAACAGGATATAAAGTCCCTTCATAGTACAATGACCTGTTGTCATGTTTGTTATGTTCACAGTAGTAGGGCTTAGATTCACAAGTGTGTTGCCATTAAACTGGAGGAGGATCCCAAGAGATGCAGATTGGAAGGCTAGAAGATTCGTCTTTGGGACATTAAATTGGCACAAACTATCTTGATATGCAAGAGCATGCCAACCTGCCATTGTGCACACCTGTGTGAAAAAAATGTACAAATCATTCTATTGACTTTTCTTAGTATATAACTACTGAGCGTAATCATGACAGCCACCCCTCACATCTAATCTTTCATTTTTGACACAACACAACTTTGCTCTTCAATCATTTTTATAAACCTCACCTTCAAGTCATCTCGCCTGACTGAGGGCTCAGCCTTCTACCTTCCCGATTGTGGAGGAAACGTTTCTGGCTAACCTCCATAATACCCAGCCACTTATTTGCATGTGAATAGTGGGAATTACTGAGCACAAGAATGCAATGTACCTGATTAATAAGCCACATATTCCGGTATCATCCTTGTTCATTCTGTTGCATTCCAGTTATCATTCCACCTTGTTCCAGAATATTCTGAGAATATTCTGGAACAAGGTATTATTCTGGTTTATTCTGCCAGATTAAGGTATTTCACTGAATTAAATCTCTTAGAAGTTTATAGAAGGCTTAGTGTTATACAATAAATGTTGCTGCAAGTACCTGAAGAACTCCAGACAGAAACCTGACCAAGCCATAGTCGCTAGAATTGTTACAACTAAAACAAACATATCTTGCTATTAGTGGTGAAGGTTAAAGCCTCTATTTACCCAATGATATGAAGTTAGTTTTGAATGATTGAACCCCTGAGTTTGTATTTCTTGAAAGTCCTGAAATGATTCAGGGGCATTTTAGGGGCTATAAATCCTTCTGTATCTTTTGAAGAAAGGATTGTTTCAAGACACAAATCTTTGCAATCATTTATTTTCATGATTTTGGAAAACATTCAAAAAGACAAGCTTTCGAAAATAAGCAGATCAAAGTTGACATTTGAAAGTCCTGAAATGATTCAGGGGCATTTGTAGCTCAGTCGGTAGAGCGGCGGAGATCTAACCCGAAGGTCGTGGGTTCAATTCCCACCCTGGTCAGAGTTTTTCTCTGTCCTTGTGTGGGCCCAGTTCCATCAGTAGGGCTAACGCTCACATGGTTCATATGGGATAGAAATATAGCACTTCACATTACACTACATTCTCTTCAGTTAATTTTGTTTAAAATATAAGTGCTACACGACCAATGTTTGTATAAATGTAACCTTTCCAAAGTTGACATTAGCTCTTTAGAATTAAAGAAAAAAGGGTCAGGATGAGTTTCCTCTCAGGTTGTCAAAATGGCAAATAGATGTGGCATAAAAAGACTGCTACTCATTTGGACGAAGCTACTTCATTAAGGTATTTTAATTAAATAACGGAAACTACTCTGTATATAGCTGTCAGAGGTAGGTGTATGAAGATGTAAACTACAAAATTGACCTTAAAGTGGACTGATCAATGGTGTTAAATAATGGTCCTGGGGGGCCTTGCACACCAGGTTCCCCTTTGGAGCCATTTAAACCAGGAGGACCTTGAATGCCATCAGTTCCATTCTGTATGGATAAAAAGGGATGTTAAATTGGTGACACATTAACCCATTGACTCCTGGGAGTGACACTTGACAGATTTTACTCTGTCTAATGCCAGACAATCTTTACTTGTCAACTGGGGGTGTCCTGGGGTGCCTTCATCATCATCATCATCATCAATCCAATTTTGATCTGGGTTTATTCCTGTAGACGGGGGTGGCCGGATTTACCCCACTTTGGCAGCAATCTCTCTAACTCCCACTCTCCATCTTGCTCGATTCATGGCATCGTTTTTCTCCCATCCAACACTCTTGCTCTCCTTCTCCACTTGCGTCTTCCACGTCTTCTTTGGTCATCCTCACTTCCTCTTGCCCTTCACTTCAAACTCCAACGCTTTTCTCAGAAAATGCCCATCATCCCTCCTCAACACATGCCCGTACCATCTCACTTGCGGGGTCAAATGGGTTAATGAATAAGGGAAAGTATGTTTATTATATTCACCTTTCCAGGTGGTCCTTGGCTTCCTGTATTCCCTTTCTACAACAGAACTTACGTCAGTGAATATCATGCAAGTTTAAATGGTAACTTTCACTCTGGTATTTATGAAAAGAAATACAGGAAGGTGCTCTTGAGTTAAAGTGTGTTCTTGAAAGCCTTCAAATTTACGATATAAACTCTTTTTTTTTAGAAATACAGTATTTTAGTTATCTGCTATATTGCTTGCATTGTTTGCCTCTCAATAACAATTTGCCAAGAACATCAAAAACTGAATTTTTTATTTACCAAACAATTCTCTAACACAATTCACCTGACCAGTGCTAACTTTACCACCCTTTGAACCTTTAGAGCCAGTTAAACCAGGCTCTCCTCTAGAGCCTGGGGACCCAGTCACATTTGCCATTCCATTATAAAGCAATGAAAGTTATTGGATTAATGAAGTGCACTGGGTCAATTATTCATCATCACAGAGACTGAAAAACCTTGTATAACTTAGTGCGAGGTCCATACTGTAAGTTACAGCCCAAAGTTTTTTTTTTCTGTTGATTTTATGGTTGAAACTTGCGGGCCATAATAAAGCTAATCGGAGAAAAAGCAAGGATCTCAACATACTTATAGAATGGACCAAGAAAATGAGGTTAGAAGTTAGTAAAAGAAGAAGAATCCTGTAGTGTACTCTAGTCTTGACCCCAGCCCTGGGAGTGAGACTTACTCTGTATAGCACCAGATGATTTCACTTGTCAACTGGGGGCATCCTAGGCTATTTGAGGTGTCAATGGGTTAAGCAGTCAAAAACCCCTCCATTAAATTTTATTTAATAATTAGAGTACTGGCTGCCTGGAATAACCATAACGGCTAGCAGAGCCATGCAGCTAGTTGTAAGATACTTCTCTCTGGATACTATTTTTTAATATCATTAGTGGTGGTGGCGGCAGCAGCAGGGGCGGCGGCCGTATTGGACTGTGGAATATGAAAATTATCAAATGAAGCTATGATTCTCGCAAAGGCAAATTTAGCAATTGCATAGAGAAGCCCAAAAATTCAGGATTTCAACAGGGTTTAATTGAACCCATGACCTCACGATGCCAGTGTGATGTTCTAACCAACGGAGCTATTAACCTAACGACGTGGGGAGCTGGCCATTTGAGGGTTCAAATGTTCCTGTGATCTTTAATCAAGATAATTGCCTATAGTTACATGTTACTAATAGTGGCAATGGTTGGTCATAGATGTTAATTTACAGTAATATGTTTTTGTTTAGACGTTCTTTGAATATCGTTAATGATGTTGATTTGATAACATCAGCAGGAAGAGAATTCCATATAGGTATAGTTTGACAGAAGAAGGAATTTTTGTGAATATCAATTCTGGCTGGGAGTAATTTGTAAGTTACAGAGTGTAATTTTCTAGTATGTGACTTATTCAAAGTTATATCCTTTGGGAAGTTCAGTTCTACAAGGTTGTTTTGGATTTTGTAGAAGAGTATAAGGTCAGATAATATTAACTCTTCTTTCACGCAAAGATTTCCAGCCCAGTTCATTTACTAAGGATGAAACACTTGTTGATCGTCGATAGTCGTTTGAGACAAATCTTGCCGCACGTCTTTGTATTGCCTCAATAGAGGCAATACCCTTTGATGTATACGGGCTCCAAGTGGTACTGCTATATTCTGTTATTGGCCGCACTAGGGCGTAATAAGCACGTTCTTTTAACAATCTTGGTAGGTGAAGAGTGGATGTTGCATTGTAGGACTGCAAGTACCCGATTTGCTTCCTTTGTATTTTGGGTTGCTTTCCTTTGGGTTCAAATGTTCCCATGATTAAAGAATCAAGGAACAAAATGATATAGGCATGCATGATATATATATCTATATGTTTGACCTCGCACCAGCATTGCTAGGTCACAGGTTCAAACCCCATTGAAGTCCTGAATTTTTCAGGCTTCTCAACGCAATTGCTAAAATTGCGTTCAGAAGTGAGAGGATCATAGCTTCATTTGATAATGTAATGTAGTACTTGAACTACAGATGCAAAATCATTATATGTTTCCAAAAGTACTCAAATTCTCAAAAGGTTAAATTGAATTGTCAATGCATGATAATGTAAAATATGTCACCAAAGAGATGGTTTGTCCAGGAGGTCCCATGTCTCCCTTTTCTCCTTTGCTGCCATTCTTGAATAAAGTTTAAAATTGAGAAATGCAAATTACTTAATTTGTCAATAAGCTGTAAAAGCACAATACATGTAGCACATGAAAAACTGCAACATAATATACCATCATTGAGCATAAAAACTACAGGATGTAGAGAAGATCAAACTCGAGCTACTACGAAAACCAACGATCTGTGGAATGGGCAAGAATTTGTAATAGTTCAAATTCTTGAGAGGTATTGTGTTCGATGCCAAGGCAGAACTGAGCGCATGTGGAAGACTGTATAATCATGGAAAAGGTCTCGGAGAAGACTTGAGAAGGAAGATTATACAAGACATTATCAGAAAAGAGGGAGTTTTCACCACAGGTTCCTTCGATAGAAAGGTGGTTTTTGTAGTAGCATGACAGGTGGATATTTAAAAAGATCTATGATAGTACTGTAGGACTTACATCACCTTGGATTCCTTTTTCCCCTTTCTAACAATGAAAAAAAATATCAATAATGTCTTCACTATGTATAAATATATATATATTTTTTGCCAAGCAAAGTCAATTTTAAAGAGGTGGGGATCATGCATGGATCTGTAATAGGTAGAGCTGGTGGAAAATGACCAATTTACTGCTGGGTGTGCAGAAAACTCAGGTCTCAGACCTCTGGGTGTGAAAGAAAAACTTGGACCATCTTCTGCACCTCTATTTTGTGCACTCATTGATGCTTAAAATAGAGTAAAAGGAGATTTCTAAGTGCTATTTATAGCTCCATTTAAATAAAGATAAAACAAATTACCTCTCCTTTAGGACCAGCAGCACCAGATGCATTCTGTTTATAACGAAAAAACCATGCTGACATATTTTTAAAAATGACAACTTTCAAATACTTTAAAATGTACTTTTTTGCAAGACTAAAATAGCTGACCAATAAGTTGTTAATTTTCTACTTTTACTCCATATAGCAACAGACATTTAAGTAGTGGATTATGTATATGTCAGGCTATACTTTCTCCTCCATGAACATCTTTGTGCAATATTTATCACAGTCTATCTAGGTTCCCTACACAATCCTTATAATATTTTTAGGGGATGCATTGGCAACCAAATTTGCTGATTTACAGATAACCCAGTTCCCATCTGCTCTATCCAAACGGCAGGTTTAAAACACAGGTCACATTCCACAGGTCACTCGTTACACATCATTATTTTACCTATACTATATGCAAACCAAACCCTTCAAACTGGACTAATGAGACCTAACAAGGCTTGAGTTTAGCATTAGTGGTTTTGTAAAAGTGACCTGTGAAAAGTGACCTGTACTTTAAACCTGTTGCCATCCAAAACCTGCTCTTCCTTTTTCCCAGGTACAAGCTAGTAATGAGTTCTTACCAGCACATTTCCTCCGAGGAACACTTGTTTCCCTTGTCCAGGTTCAAAGACTATATCGCCATCTTCACCAGCTTGTAACACAAGGTTTCCATCTTTAGATACTATTTTGGGAGGATTCCTAAAGTGACCAAAAACATTCATTTGAAAAACTTTAGCTATTTTACTTTAATTTTGATTTTCCATTGCTTATCCATACATGCAGGTCACAAATTCCTAGAGTTTTGTTTTGGAACATGGAATCAAATGGACCCATATAATTTTCCAAAAACTTTGGTCATCTTATAGGGTGGGAAGTAACTTCCAATTTTACGCAGCATTCCACCGAAGGCACTTAGTTGTCTTAATTAATTATTACACGTGGCCTTTTAAGGCTGCTTGAAAGAGAAAAATGTTGAATGTTTGCCCTGTACATTCATTCTATGGTGTAGCCGAAAAATGGGTACTTCAATGATCCCAGGATCCCTCATGTCTCATGAAATGGGAGAAGGTTGTATTTTTTTGTAATAAGGAGGCCGTAAATCCAAATTATTGCTTAAATTATTGGTTAAATAATGAGCAGTTATTTCACCTGGGGAACATATACAAAACATGGACCCCAGGTTCATGGACCACCCCTCATTCTGTAATTTCAATATGTTTTACAGGCAGAAAAATCTTTAGATGAAATAGAGAAGTGATCCTCGTACTTATCTGGACAATTAATGCAGGAGCCCACGAAATGGAGTGAACAACTCCCATACTAAGCCTATCTCACAGCATTTTTACGAACTGATATTTTTAGACTACCTTTCGCGCCAAAAAGAAAGATAGTTCCAGTTCGGTGACGGTATGACGTCAAGTCAGTTTCTTGTGTAATCTTGATCATTGGCCTCCTGCGGGAGTCAATCCAAAAATTGAAATCGTTGGGACAGGAATATAGGGCCATTGTTCGCTCCTAGTTATGGGCTACTGATTATCAATTATCAGTTATCAATTATCTCTTATCCACTACTTGCACAATCCCATAATACATCTCCATTGTTTGCAATATTGTTTCTCTTGGGACATGAAGATGTCAAAGAGAAATCGAAAACAATGCCTATGAAAATTTTGAGGTGTATTATGGGATTTGTGTAAGTAGTGAAGACACCTATAGATGGTTTTCACATGACATCACAGCAGCCATGCTCAGAACAAAAATATGCTATTCTTTGGTGCACAAACATGGCCATCTCATCACATGTTTGAAAACCATCTATACCACCTATACTATTTGGTGGCTGGAAAGGGATTTTCTTATAACCTGCACTTCAAGTATACATTAATTTCATTTAATTATCTAGTCTTTAACCAAAACAAATGAGCCCATGATTGTGGGCTCCTCCCTGCTATGCATAGCTCAGTTGGTAGACCATTGCCCGGTATCACAGAGGGCATGGGTTCAAATCCTGTTGGAACCAACTGAATTTTTCAGGTTTCTATAAGAGACAATGTTGTTTACATTTCTCATTCCCTCGCCTCCACTATCTGAGAGCCTGAAACAGGCTAACATTATCCAGATAAGTGCAAGAATCATTTCTCTTTTTCGACTAAAGATTTTTCCGCAAAAAACTTTACAAACTGAGGGGTGGTCCATGGACCTGGGGTCTATTTTTTATACACGCGTCCTCACCCACGCCGAGTGGACCGTGAGTGGGGGTTTTGAATGAAATGCACCTGCAAGTATGAGGATGCATATGAACGGCCATTTGTCTCAGGTGATGCAGGGATCTTCATCTCGAAGGTTCGATTTGACTGGTAAATATCTTACAGGAAAAAAACTACCCTAATAATTATTAGAAAGACCACATGTTTTCCACCATGGAAATTGTTCAAAGGCCTCTGCAAAATTAACCAATGTTTTCATTGACACGCAATGAAAAAATGAAATCCGAAACCATTCAAAGAAAAAAGCCAAGAATATGAAATGTTACAAAAGACTAATACAAAAATAACTCCTCCAAGTCTCAAATCTGTTTGGTGCATCGTTTCTGAGTTATTTGGCAAAACATGTCACTAAATTTTACAGAGCTTCGGATGAAGACGCCATGTTGGTGTTCGGAGAGACAAAACATCAGGACCTCGGTTTGCGATAAAAGCCCTCTCTTTTTTGTCGTGAGCTGAAATAAATGAGCATGAAAATATCTTCGACAGCATTTAATGCTCAATTTGCTAAAAATCAAAAGGCGAAACCGTTTTTTGAACCAGGAAGCTTTATCTCAGATGCTGTCTTGGTGTCACGCAAGGCGAATTAATTCTCAAAACGAAAAACGCTACGGGACCTAAAACTGGTAAAAAGATTTGCTTCTAAGTAATTTTTTACCTGGTATCGATTTAAAGAATCAGGAAACCTCGCAGGTTTGATTTTACAATTTGATGACATAATGTGAAAACAGTCTATCCTCTCTACCGTACTTACCTTCCTTTGCAATTGTTTGCAGCGAGGCAACAGAGTACCAAGCTAAAGATAGAGTAAAACTTAATTTTTCTGGCCATTTGACACTCATCTAGTTCTTCTGGGCGCGTCTCCTTATAGGCAAAGAAATTCACGTTAATTAGTTTCTTCAGCAAGCTCAAGGTCGAAAATCCGCCTACTCGTGAAGGACTGCGAGCCAACGAGCCATGCGGGTCTCACATTTCTAAGCTCCCAGTTATGAAAGCATTTTTTTTTTTCCCCTTACGCAATTGAAAAAATTGCGTTCATAACTGCGAGGATCATCGTATCTGCAATAGATGTAAAAAAGCCATTCAAGCATGAGGCCGTTAGTCCATCACCACTTGGTGGCACTGTTTTGGTCTTTTTGGAACGATTTTATGCAAGGTTCGCCACAATTCTTTACACTGTCTTTAGAATCTTTTCTTTTCTTTTCTTTTAATTTTGGGGCATTAGGCTCTACATATTTCCAGAATTCTAATAAAGTTAGTCTGAAAATCCAGTATAAAGTTTTATTTCTTCATTACTACTTGAAAATCTTTCCAGGTCAAACTTGGAAACTCTCCTTTGCTTTAAATTCTTGTAATTCTTGAAGCAGCCTTCCATTTTCCATCTTTATTTTTTCCATCCATTTGTCAAGTGATGGTGGACCGAACACAACACAATCTTTTTGGAAATCTTCTGCAATTGCTTCCTGGTCTTTATATTCACGAGCACTCTCGGGTCTCGCTATCCCTTCAGATTTCTCACATCTCAACTTCAGCCTTTTCGCTCTACAAAGCGATCCTTCATCCACTTTTGTCCAAGGAAAGACCAATGGTACACTTTAAGTCTCATCTATGACCAGTCAGAGTCCGTTTAATTCATTGACTTCCAGGGGTTCCCCATTGACGAGTAAAATCGTCTGGCGTTAGACAGGTTTCGGCTAGTTTGGACGTCAAAGGGTTAAAATCCGTCGGCGTGAAGTGTTCAGAAAAACA
>NC_090870.1:3292743-3300243 GCF_036669935.1 Montipora foliosa | reverse complement strand
AGCGTTTTCGTAACCTCTATCCGTTGGAACCACTACCGGAATTCGATGGCACGAGGAAAGAAAATTAAAAAAAGAGATAACTTCTTACGGTGAGATTTTTTTCATTTTATCATATTTTGTAGATAGTAAGTAGAGTAAGTGATTCATGATTAAAAAAATAGGGGTCACCGATGATCCAAGGGAGTAAAATCGATGTGATTTTACGAAGCTCTTGGAAAACTTCATTTGTCACGTTTTTGCGTGACCTGTCGGGGGAGGACTGGAACCCAAGAGAGGATCGATCGTTGAAGGGTTGAAAGGTTTTTACCCCAAAAAAAGGTTTCTCGAGCACAGCAACGAAATTTTAAGCAGTCGTCATCTTCATTTGGTTAGTGTTTTGTATAATATTTCTCCATTGCCGTCATGCTCGTCTTCTGGAGTGTGGTTTTTGTGAAATTTAATCGCTGGTTTTTTCCACGCAGGTCCGCACTATTCAAGCCGACGAGGACGAAAATACTGCTCTATTTAAAATACTGCTCTATTTTCACGAAAGTAAAGGAAAAGAACTTCAAAAACATACATTCATTTTGAACTTAAGTTCGTAGGGTAATAAAAACATTAAAAAAAGAAACAGCCCCATTAAATTTACGCAACGGTTCGTCCTCGAGTTTTCCAAACTTTCAGCCACCACTCGATCAGCAGCTACCATTTAAAGAGCTTTTCCATCCTCCCGCTCACTTCTCTTTAACGTTTCATGATGATTCGGAAAAAAATGTGCCATTCTTTTGCCGGCCTGGAAGTTTTTCCCCGGCGTTTTTGTCGCCATGTTATTTTAACTAATGCTTGAACAATATTTATGAAAGTCAAGTAGACTAGTGCACGACTGATAAAAACAACGCGAACATCAGTCGTGCAGTAGTCTACTTGACTTTCCTAAATATTTTTAATCAATTTTGACTGATCACGATCTTCTCTTATCCAACGCTGTGCAAGAGTTATCGTCCACGGTCTCTGCAAAGGTTTTCAAACCTCAACTTCACTAATGCTCGAAGTAATGCGTGACATATTACAGTCGCGTTACCTGCGCAGTTACGTTGCGCACAAACAATTAGCGCGAACGTCCTTAAATCCGTTTGTGTTGGCCTTTAGCAGTTTAGCTCAACTCGCGCGTGCACTCGAATGAGCGGGTGACGCATGCGTAAATGCCGATCTTGTAACCCCCTCATTTTTCCTAATTTTGCAACTGTACTTGTTGATATCTCTGCTTCTGGACGGTGAATTTTTTTCATTTTTTGCACGTTAGCTTCGATTAATTTAAAACGTTTGTCTTTCAAATTTAAAAAAAATTCTACAGGTGAAAAAAAAAAAATAGTGACACGTTTCAAAAATTTTTCTGATTTTTCTGAAAAACTGACCTACAGATTTTGTTGAATTTTAAATATTTTTGAGATTATTTCTAACATTATCTGGTAACGCAGAATGGGAAGATTTCACCGTCCCGTTTTTTCAAAAAAGACGATATATCTTGATTTTAAGGCTCAAAGAAATGCCTTATATCGTTGCCATGGTAACGTTATTTTGGAGGAAAATGTGATGTGAGAAATCTATGACGAGTACTTAATACCCTTGCCAAATTTCGTCTTGATATGATTACCCTAACTGTATCTAAGAACAAAATATGTTTATTTGTTTGAAAAAAGGAGAAACTATTTCGAGCCTCCTTAATTAAACTCTTAAAAACAATTATCAGATTTGGGACAACTGGGAAATCCTGTCTTATTACAGAAATCGCAAAAAAAATTAAAAATTCATGATGGTTTCGGGAGATGCAGCCTCAAAATTAGAGACGTTTGCATAGATTTTTAAATTTGTCTTATTTCTATAATTTTATGTGGTGAAAGGAAAAGAAAGGAACTTTATTGTGTCTAAGTGTCTAGTCGTTCTAGCGACGAGCCGTAGCACTAATTTGGGACATGGTAAGCTGAAATTAACGCAAATTAAGTCAAAGGTTGGTTTTTGAGGAGAGGGGAGAAAACTTCGCGGTCCAGAGTTGAGAACCAACAAAATCAATCCACACATGACGCCAAGCCTGGGAATCGAACCCTGCCCACATTGGCGAGAGCACCCCCCTCCCCAGTTGGCCGCTTGAAACCAATCATTGTCCCAAAATGTAAACAGCAATTGCTCCCGAGGAGAAATGAACCAATTGGACGGCATTTTTGGTTATTTTCCACTTCGGGAGGTATGCCCAAATTTCCGAAATTTTTCCCGGAATATTTCCGTTCCATTTGATTCTCTTCCCTCTCCTGTTTTTTCGAAAGTTTTGGAGTGTATAAATCTTGTAATGATTGCGCGGGAAAAATCGCAAAAAAAAAATCCCCAAATAGTGCTAGAAATTTCAAACAAATGATCGAAGTTTGGGTTGCTAAAAATGTTGACTCTTTCGAGCCATGGTCATGAAGATGTAAGGTTAAATATCACCAATCCACGCCACACAATTTCCATTCAAATTCATTCATTTCAACAGGGAATCATGTTCCATTTGTCATTCTACAGAATTTAAACACACTTATCTCTTCTTCTCTTTTTGTGACCTTTCTGTCAAGAGAAACCCAAAATAAACCAGGAGCACCATTGTACCAAATGTAGCTGGAACGAACATGATAGTGGGTTTTCCAAGCAAGTAGAGGCCTTGCAACGTCACTCCTTCGATGACCAACAGAGCTGCGGTACTGGCTATCTTCACGGCTTTCGCTCCTCCGTACAGGAGAAGAGCACAGATGACTTGTGTGCAGCCTATTACGACGCGATTGAGTTCTGCATTTACATTATGACCAAACCACAGCTTCATGGGATGGACTGTTGCCAGTTCAACGAAATTATTCCTCTAGAGTTGAAATAAGGAAAAATTACACACAAACGTAATTTTTTTGCGAGAGACATTCGTACATTCAAATTATTTTACACCAACGCAACCGGCTGAAGAATGTTTTTTTTCTGCAGCATCACTCATCTTTGTTAAGTTTTCTCAGATTTTTTTCGCCTCTTTTCGCGGTTCTCGTTTTTTGCCCAACTCCCCTTCGTTCACTCGACGACCTCTCGTGTCCTTCTCTGACCTCATCAGGGACGTCACGCGAATTCCTCGACAGCCAAGTGAAGCTTGACATGACACACCAAATACCCTACAGCATAGAAGACTACCACCAGATCACCAGTCATTGTAACAGATTAATAATAATAATAATAATAATAATAATAACAACAATAACAATAACAATAATAATAATAATAACTAATCATATAGTTCATCTCTTCTTGAGATTTCTCTGTTCCTAATAAGATTTAACTACCAATAAATTATTATTCACCTATTGCCCATTATTACAAAGTCTCCTTGACATTATTCGAAACAAATAAAAATGGAACGATTTTATCCTCCCTAGACAAAAACATTCCCATGATAACTTGCTTTATTTGTCACGCAATCTTTATCACTTTCCATTGCTTCACGTTTGCGCGACAAAAACAAACAATTGACTTTATTCACTGTTATTTTCTCCTTTGAAAACTTTTACAATATAAAGAATTACGCAGAATTAATTGCTGTTTCAAGGAAATCTTTGTAAACTAATGTACGTGTACTAAAGGGCAACAAGGAAATGAACAACAAGGCTTGATTGGAGCAGTTTATGCTCATCACTATACGGGAAAACACGTCTCATTGACAAAGTTGCGAGAAAAATTTAAGTAATGGTCCGGCTAAAAAGCAGGCAGCCCAGCGGCAAAAGTACTTAGAAGCTGCGAAATATTAATTTTTAACTTCACTCCAATCGAGGCATCTGATTGGCTAATATCGGAAAATGTCGAAAAAAGATGAGAAAAAAATGAAAAAAAAGCCTTTTTTGGATTTCTTCTTCCCCATGCCCTTGATCTCTGTCTCTCGGCCAAATTTGGGCATTGTTCTATGCGCCAATCAAATGGCGCATAGAATCTTGACGATATTTACAAACATAGTTTTTGAAGTTTACGAAACAGAATCTAATTTTTTAGACGGCAAGTCGATTACATTTTTCATTGAAATTCAAATTTCGCGCTTTTAGCTGCTTACACCAATGGGAACAGCCGAACTTAATTTGATTAAAAATGTTGGCACATTTTAACTAACCGACGCTAGTGCCGCGGGCTATTGTTTTTCTGCCTGCTTCTTAGCCGGACCATTACTTAATAGAGCAGAGTTATTGAGCCAAAGAATCCCGAACATTTACTTGGAAATATAACTAAAACGAAGCCAGATCACCTTACCAGTTCTTTGTGAACTTCTGGAGCAATTTTATCAGTGATTTTTAGGATACCTGCAGCGCAGAAAGCAAGAACTACTATGCCTTTGATAGAATTCCTTAATACTCCACAGATGGCCATCTGAATGGTGAAGAAAAGTATCAGAAAAACTTCGTATTTCTTTGTCTTGAAATAAATAAATCCAATGATTGGCACTTCTTCTGGGTGCCAGAGGAATTTGTTTCACGGCTTGGAAGAATTTCTCGTTCACTGTGTTTACTAGTGAGCCTTTTACTAAATTCCTCTGGCACCGAGAGACAACCCATGCAGATATATTTGAACATCACAGGTGATCATACCCTTCGGAAAATGCACGCATTAAAACTCTAAGGTATTTCCGCGGAGGACAGGACATTTGAGTTAACAAAATTTGAAGGAATGGGCAAGTCCAATTTGAAGCAAGAGAGTAGGATAAAGTGGGAACAAGACCTAATCTCTTTCTTTTTGGTCTTTTCGCCAAGAGTCTACAGGAATAACCGTGAGGGAGTCAATTCCTCAAAACAATTTGGTTTGATGTGTAAACGTTGTCGAGTAATAAACTTAAACGAACCAATGTCTTTAAAGAATCTAAGGTTTGTAAATATCGCGAGTCCTTGGTGACGAGATCACGTCACCTAAGGAAATCCTAGCCAAGTCTTGACCGAACGATTCAAATTCCCCGGTCGGAATACAAGGAGAGGACAGCTTGCGGAAGAATGAAGTTAATCCTCGAGAGTTGAACATGTACTTACAAACGTACAGATCAAAATACTGTTTGTACAACCACTTCTACGGACACGACAAAACACGTCATGTCGCATATTCATGTGCTTGTCTCATTCCCCCATCAACACCATGAGTGTTGTAAAGAACATAATCAGCTTTTCATTTCCAAAGTCAAATCGTTTCTCATAAACCTACGGGTCATTTTTTTCAATGTTTTTTTACTTTGTTAATTTTCAGTAAAAGCTTCAGCTTTCGTAGATTCAAATAAAAAAGCAACGGAACACTCCTCTATCCATAAACGAAGTTGTGAACGTCACTCAAGAAGTAACGAAAGGAGAGCCCGGAAAATTCAGAATCAATCGGGATTCCGTTCAATCCTGAAATTGTCTGGCTTCCCTTTCGTTAATTCTTACCTCGGTAACGTTCATGACTGCGATGACCTTAAATCTTAAAATCCTTTCACTCCCATGATTTAAAAGTTAATTCTCCTAGCTAGTATCATAGATCTCTTTTCTTTGGCTTGTCAGGAGAATTTAGTATTACATCAAGATAATACCCCTTGCCTGGCAATAATCCTCATTAGCTGTGGTTACAAACACCTTGGGTTTGGAGCCTTCTGGTTGGTGAATGGCTTGGGTTTGGTTCAGCTCAGGTTTCATGTTACCCTTGGGCATGCGGTTACACAGTAAAAGACTAAAAAGACTAAAAGATTAGTTCTGCTTTATTATTGGCCAAGCCACCTCTGGGAGCAGATAAACCGTACTTTCAGTTCAGGAACTGTCATGGGAAGTTCTTTTGTTCTTTTTGATGTATCCACGGAAATAACTCTGGGGCAGTTTCGATCTAGGCAAAGCGGTTACACACAAAAACGTCCCTGCCCTTGGGCAAACGCTATTTACCCATGGGTAAAAGGGCTCGTGTAACCACAGCTATTGTTAACACTTGTCTGCTTGACAGTGTATTGAAAACTGTGAGGTGAATTTACATACTCTCAAAGAATTAACATGCTTCTTTCCTCGTTTCAAATACAGAGGCCCGTTTCTCGAAAGTCCCGAAAACTTTTCGGGCCCGAAAGGCCATTTGTGAAACTGCCAACCGCTTGTTTTGGAAAGCCGATCTTTTAACATGTTTTCAAAGTGACAAAACGAAAAATGACTGTGAAGTTTAACGACTTAAATCCTCTCCGTTCTTGAGATACAAACCGAATTGTGACACCCGAAGGTAGCCCGTAAAGTTTCGGGACTTTTGAGAAACGGGCCCCAGGTCTTTCACACTCCTTGATCCCCAGTGCTATTTAATTATCGGTGAGTGTGATTGCGAGACCTGGACTTGAGTTGTCAAGATCCGGGGTCCTAGCGGATTTGGACCCTCAATTACAGCTTATTGAACTGTTTATCGAGGTAGAGTTAAATTTTGGATTATGAAGACTGACCAATACCATGAAGCATAAATCTTTGAGAAAAAGCCCAGATCAGTTAATTTTTCAGTAAAGGTTGTTTAAAGTATTCGGAGCGGCATTTCGTAAGGTAGATGCGAATTTTAATTAATTAATTAATTAATTGATTAACTCCTTTTTGACAGAAGCTTAAATCAAGCACTAGGAACTCATTGAATTGTCGAGTTATTTTTTTAATAAGGAGACAAAGCAAAGTCAGTGTAAACGCGCTGTGGCCTTTCGTAAAGCGTTGATTCTTTCATAGTTCTTTTTCTTCCATTTGATAGTTTGAATGGGCGGCGCTTTCACAAAGGAGGTGCCACTTTTTGAAATAACACCACGTGGTTGGAAACGCATTGTTAGAAGTTTACTCGACTACAAGGCTTCAGAAGATTTTTCCTTCTTTTTATGACCAACCTTTTCCACTCATGAATTCTCGTATCAATTTTCAATAAGGAGAAAAGGCAAAGTTAGACTCGAGTTTCCGTAAAAGTTTTTTACAACTAAAAACAATTTGCAGAGGAATTTTATTACCTTATTGCCTTTATCAAAAGAACGCTTATTTTCAGGGGGGAGGGGGGGTCCATTTGGGTCCAAATCCGCTGTTCGAATTTCCAATCCGCAAACTGGTTCTGTGTTAACAACGAAATCCATGATGATTTTAAAGTCTTTCTGTTGTCGGATTTTGTGTTCGATCGGTAAATTCAAAACAGATCCAGATCGGGATCCAGATTTCACATTAATTCCGACCTTTGCTTTCCCGTTTCCTGAGAGTAGACGAATAATTCTCCTAAATTTTCGGCAACAAAGCGGTATCTTGAATTGTTCGTCAAAGCCATGAGCTGCTGCTTTGTATTCCAAACTCCAGGACTCTCCAAGCTGAGCGGTGATCCAATATGCTCTGATCACGACACAAGGCCCACACATAACTGACATTTTCAATGTTATCCTGTGCACGAAAAACAAATCGAATTAGAGATACCGGATCGAATAAATAAAGTTACCTAAAAAAAATAAAAATCAATAAGGTTTCAAACTGCAAT
>NC_090870.1:3257743-3287743 GCF_036669935.1 Montipora foliosa | reverse complement strand
AATCTGCAAGTAAAATCGACTAGCGTTAGCTAGTGTAAAATCTGAAAGTATCATTCTCAGGTGGGAAAGTGTTAATGACAAAGAATTTTAAGACATACTCATTTGCATCAATTCTTCGCTCCTTCTTTATGGCATCACCTTCAGCACCAGTCCTTCGCCGAAGCTTTTCTAAAATAATAAGGAAATCATTAGAGTTGTAGTCTAGGCATCAGAATTAATAAGCTAATTGACCATTTTGGTATGTTACATTGTACATAGATCTATCCTTAACTCATGAAAGACATGCATAATAATCACTTGCAGGGTGAGACGAAAATGAAAAGATGAGGTTGCCCTTCGGGCAAGCTGTTACTTGAGGTTACTAGCCCGAAGGTCTGAGGAGCTAGCCCGAAATTAAATTGTTTATAAAATATACTTCGGTCGCTTTTGAAAGCAGAAAAAGTCATGATGTTATTTACGGTGCAAAACGTTATCACGCTACGATAATTTGGCCACATAACATTATCATTTTCTCTCAGGAGCTTTCTGCTACACACTTTTTGGTATAAAAGCTCAATTTATCATCAGAAATGGGGAACCAACGGTGCTTGCCCATCGGGCAAGCTACGATAAGAAAACGCTAGCCCGACAAGTCATTCCACTAGCCCCGGGCTATCGGACAGCACTTTCGTCACGCCCTGACTTGAAGAGTCCCACAGGGGTCAATTTTGGTCCGCTTTTGATTCTATTATACATCAATGATTCATCTGACAGTCTAACATCAACCACTCCATGTACACAAATCTTCTCTTCTTCTTACAATGCTAACTAACTTATTGTGAAGCTTCTTTCTGATCTAGTTGCTCAAGAACGAAAGTGGGTTATCAAGAATAAACTTCAAATTATGCATCCATCTAACTGTAAAGTTTTGTTTCTTGGCTCCTTGCCTACGGGCTCCTTGCCTACCGGCTCAGATAGATGAAAAGCTCAGCTGGGACTGTCATGTTGACATGATATGTAACAAGGTTAGCGCGGGTATAGGGGCCATGCGGCACATAAAGAACTCTTTTGTTAAAGGAATGTTGATCAGGTTAATTACCATCTACGCAATAAGGCTAATGATCTGACACTTCCTAAACTGAAAAGGGAATTAACTAATTTAAAGAAGCTTTAAATTTAGCGCTATGCTTTGGAACCAGCTCCTGAATGAAGCAAAACTCGCTTCATTTAAGAACTTATTGGAAAATAGTTGGGTCTTGCCAAGAGGTATGTTTTCATGGTAGTTTTTCTGTAATAGTAGCAAAGGTAATTTTTTTTTGGTTTAGTATTTTATGTGTCAACACGCCCTCCATGGAAACCAGCCAAGTTTTGTTGGGGCTAGAGTGTTTCTCTTTTGATTTGAATATTTTATAATAAATAAAGTACTACCTACCTACCTACCTACCTACCTACCTACCTACCTATCTACCTACCTACCTACCTACCAACCTATGCATTCATGTTGAAACAGCTGTAGATATGAATAAGGCACCTACAAACACTTCATCAAGGATAGGACAATTACTCCTAGCTATAACTTGATAATTCTGATAAGATTTTTCACGATTAGCCAAAATAACCTTGGAGGAAAACTTCAGAAGATATCAAAATGCAATTGTATTCTTAGACCTTTTTGAGATCCTTTGAATCTTTATGGAAACTACTTTCAACAGGAGAAGTTCTGGCAATTTTTATCGAAAACAAATAGCCACAGAATTCAGTAGAAGGAATTCTGCTCTTGGCAATAAAATAACCAGCTGAACTAAGCAGATGTAATACTCCAATAGACTGTTTCTGTATTCTACCTGGAGTCCTATATGGCCTTGACTTTTGAAGTTCCTCATCCAATACTTCCTCTTTAACTGTTTTAAATCCCTGAAAAGTAGGAAAAAGAAGATATCAAAAGGAACGCTAGATTTTGGTGAATAAATGTGACTAAAGTACTGATTTGCATATTTCTCGTGAGAATGCATAACACAACAAAACCTTCATCATTAACTGCACACAAAGCTCTTTAACAATATCATAATTATTGCATTGGATATGTGACGGCAAATAGTCAATGAGGTTACAAGTGTGTGGAGCTGAGTTGACTTTAGCAAATCTCATATTTGACCAAATTAAAATACTTCAACTAATTCTGAATGTTTTGATGCAAGCAGGATACTTTGCTTCACACCACAAGTTTTTTCAGCTTGGCTACACTTGGCATGAGCATAAAATACAATTATGAGTTGACAACCACAGTTCCTCATTTGCTTCCCAGACTGCAAAGGAGAAGCCACTAATCACTGGGAAAACTCACAGAAGACATAGCCTTGAAGGTTTCTGTTTTGCCAAGTACTTCAGACTGTTCCTGAACCTTGGATGCTGCATCCTTCGCTGACTTGGCAAGCTACAAAGAAAAATGACAATAGCATACACACTGTACTTCCCCTGTTTCTTTAATTTATAATCTGCCCTCAACATGTGCAAATTCTGCATCAGCTAAAGCGACATGCAAGGTATTTAAACTTGGACAAAATACATTGTAACTTGCAGATTACAAAGCTTTCTTAATATTAATAAACTTGCTGAAAGTCCGTCTATAAAAGAATTTCACAGGAGAGATATAATTTAGTTTGCAAGTTCTATCTTTTGAGAGACTGTCCCACACCTCATTAACACTGCAACACTGACTGATCACAATAACTTTAAACACAAACCCCTTAATTCCTTCTCCTTTTGTAGACAAAATGTTTCATCGTTATTCACTTCAGTTGATAAATTGTGGTGTAGATACAGTACCTCTTCAGAAACAGCTTTTCCTTTTCTAAAAGCTTCACTTGTTGTGGCCTCTTCATATACCTGAAAAAAAAAATGGTGCTTACTAGAATTAATTGATAAATATTATTTTAATTAAAAAATATTTAAGGCCTATCACGTTTAAAAGAATTTACAAAATAGAATCAACTTTATTTGGTCCTTTACTGGGTAAATCATCATGGTTGGAGAGATTTACAAACACACACCAGAGCATGGCATTGGACGATTTGTCCCTTACCCTTTTCAAAGAGTATGCTGAATATTATTTATTTTTGCCTAGCAATGTTTAGAGCACTTGATGTAAAAAGGGCCAGCACGTTGATGTCCTTATCTTCCAAGACTAAAATCCAACTAGGCAGCGATTACTAGCAACCCTTGACTTACCACTTGAACAGTTTATTAACAGAGATGAACAGTGCATGATTAATTACATCAGCCTTCACTGCGACCTTCTATAACCTGCCAACTGTAATATTAGTATTACACTACCTTAGACACTTTTGAGGAAAAAGCTCCTGAAAAACTCTTCACAGCAGCAGAGGTCTTCATTGATGCAAATGAGACACTGTCCTAAATGAAAAAAACAAAGGTTAACTGACTTTGAGTTTTTAATCCCCAAGATTAACCCTTTCAATCCCAAGGGGTTCCCTACTGATGAGTAAAATAGTCTGGAGTTAGACAGAGTAATTTCTATAAGAGGTACTTTTAGGAGGGAAAATGGTTTAAAGTGCCCATAACCCCAAAATGTTTTTTCGCTAAAATGAATCTTTGCACCTGTTCAAAACGCATTTCCGCCATTTTTTTCCTTTTTCTAACAAATCCTGCCATAACCCTAACCCTAACCATAACCGAGTCAGAAGGGGAGTGGGTCTACTCCTGTTTTGACATCACAATCTACTTTGCATGCATTTTTTACAAAGAGTTAATGCAATGTACATCAGTTTGTGACGTCAAAACAGGAATAGACCCACTCCCCTTCTGACTCCATTGTGAACAAAAGATGCTTGGATTTTTGCAACTTTCAAGGCCTATAAAAAGGCAGGATTTGTTAGAAAAAGGAAAAAATGGCCGCAATGAGTTTTGAACAGGTGCAAAGATTCATTTTAGCGAAAAAAAACATTTTGGGGTTATGGGCACTTTAAGTGGATGTAAATGTAGATGGTCAACAACCATTTTGCCCTAAGGGTTTCGCTATTTACAAGAAAAACCAAGAAGAATCACTTTTAGGAAGAAAAGGGCTAAATTATGAACCTTTGGAAAAAATGCACATTTTCAAAAATGCACTGACTTTATTAATAGCTAATTAACATAAAATCCCACAACTAACTCAAACACAACCTTACCTTTATCTTGTTTGCAAATTTAACTCGGCCAGTGAGTGATTCTGATTGCTCATATTTCTTTGCTTCTTCTTGAAATTTCTTTATATTTTCCTATAAGTTTGTAAAAGCATGCAGACAGATTTACTTGATTATTTTGTTTTTTTACCATTATTTTCCTCATAAAATTACTCAGCCTTCTAATGAGAAACTCCTAATTCTAATAGGTGTCTCGGCTAACTGGTCAAAAATGCCTTTATTTAAACTTCTAATGAATTAAGAAAATAGTTTTCATTGTAGATTTTTTACCTTAAAAGGATTTTTTTATTGCAGCTTACCTGCATTTCTTTATTTCTCTCAAAGCCTTCTTTTAAATTCTCAATAAATCTTCCTATTAATCCTGGCTGTTCATTGGATCTCTTGTAGGCATACCATCTTATCTGTCAAGATTAATCCGCATCAGTTAATTTAGAAAGAGATCTTAGAGTAGGGCTGTAACCATTGGCAGCACGTTCAATTCAATTTTAAGTTTAAAGGAAAACTTAGTTAAGATGTCCAGGGGCCTCCAATGTGATCACCCGTCCCTAGACAGTGAAACGCTCCCATGGCTAGCAATCCCCACAACCCAGCCATGAGCCCCCAAATAGAGACATCCGGGCACCCATCACACTGCATTAACAGTGGAAAAAATGGGAGTAGCGAAGGAGGGAGGAGAAATATAAGAATTCGCTAATAATACCAGAAAACCCCTAAATGAAGAAAAAGTGCAGAACACTCTGCCAGTGTAGCTGAAACATGGCCACTACACTGAGATGACGAGAACAAACTGCAGACCGCTATGAAATTGACTGCTCTAGTTGTTGACCTAAATGCACAGAAAGCCAGCATCTCTTTGTTGTTAACTTAGTTAAATTGTATTTAACCACATTTTATTAAACAAGTTGATGAAAGAAAGTTAACTGTTCTTATAGTGGTTACACCACAGTCACTTTAGAAACCAACCCCTTCATTCATTTTAAATTTCAATGAGGTTAAATGCAATTTAAATGAGTTAACAACTAGAAGCGACTGCAGTCTGATAATATTATTGTTGTTAGAGGTTTTTGTTATACATTGTATTTGTGCATGCCTTGGATTCCTCGTGCTTTAGGTTGTAGAGCTTATTTATTGGTGTGGCGGGAAGAAGGGGCATTTTGCGTGGTGCATTTGGTGATTTTTCCCCTCCCTTCCCCCCTCTACTTTCCACTGTTTGGAAGTTTGACAGATGCGTGTTTTCTCAGGGGCATGCAGGCTCATGGCTGGGTTGTCAGGTTTTGCCAGCTATTGGTGCAGTCTCCATCTTGGAGCTGGCTGCCGATAGTAGAAGCTCCAGGATGTCTCAGGCACCATACCTACACTTAGCGATGCAGTTGTTAAAGGGCAGTATACCCCTATTGTTAGCCTTATGATATTATGAAACAAGCTGAATAATGCATGCATTTTGATTGTTTCTCACCTAAGATCTCTAAGGACAGATGCATAGCTGACGTCATCAAAAACTTTTTTTTTTATTACACAGAACAAAAGATTTCATGTTGCTGTGTATTTGTTCACATTTTAACATCATCTGTGATCTATTACTGAATGGTGCACTGGAAAATGGAAATTATCTAGTATTCGTTACATAAATGAAAACCTAAAAATAATGCTATAGTTTGACTACAAGAACTGTCTTAGCATACATGCCCCCAGGAAATTTTTATAATAGAACACTCAGAAATGCTGTCTCCAGTTTTTCTGGAAGCCAAGAATCAGTTTCCCAGGCAAGGCTGCATAAAGTCCACTTAAATTCTCTTTAAAAATAAGTAAAAAAATTATAATAATAAAAAATGAAACAAACCCCTCAAATACAGGCATCAAAGTACCAGACATGGAATGGGAAACCACTGGACGAAACATCCGGCCTCCGGCCTCAAACTAAAACTCTGATTATATCATAATTGGTTAACTAACGCATTCTGCTTGACTAATTTCGATCCACTTTGCAGGCTTCCACCTTTTTTCCTGCTAACAGTGGCAGCAAATGAGATTCATGACATCAAAAAGGGAGACAGTTGATTGGAATTTGAAGTTCACAGTCAGCACGTTTGTGCATAGTGCAATAATTTAAGCTGTAAAGCCTGGGTGATGCGGAAAAGTTGGCTACCTTTCTTTCCCGTGAAAAGACACTAACTAACTCACTAACCGTGAAAAGTCCGTACAGTGTATCTGCATTGAATATATTGATTTCCCACCATAATGATAAATGAGAGGAGATCTCAGATAACAACTCTACAGCTGTAGTTGAACTTCTACCTGTTGCGATTGACAATCTCCTTGCCGAAGTCGTCCAGAGAAAACAGAAGGTCTGAGGATATATGGATCTGCACGTGCGTCCAAAATAAGCTTACTGGGCATGAGACGTGCAAAATTGAGGCACCTCTGACAAACGTATCTGCCGAGAACCATCTGTTTCAAGAAACCGTGAGGGACAGCAGTTAGATGTGTACAAACTACTGGACCTGCCGCAATTTATAACTAAGGGTGAAAGATTACCACGACAAATTTATTTCTAGATTTCATCACTCACTAACCTGCGCCATCTTTTTTTCGCTCACACGAGCATGCGTAGATTGTGAGGATACTTCATATACGGTAATTATAATGTACTGATTCATTGATTGATTTGAAGGAAGCCTTTGGTATTTTGTTAACAGAAGATTTGTTCATTGCAAGCGCCTTAGGATGAAGATCGCTGTCGAAGGCTGTTGTCACGGAGAACTGGACAGGATTTATGAAACTCTTGAACACCTACAAGAGAAAGAAAGCATCAAAGTTGACATGCTTCTTTGCTGTGGAGATTTTCAAGCCGTTCGAAATGAAAGTGACCTTTGCTGTATGGCTGTTCCACCGAAGTATCGACACATGCAAACATTCTACAAATATTATTGCGGTGAAAAGAAAGCTCCAGTGCTCACGATTTTCATTGGAGGTAATCACGAGGCGTCAAATCACCTGTGGGAACTTCCACACGGAGGGTGGGTAGCCCCCAACATCTACTACCTAGGATATAGTGGGGTGGTTAGATTTGGTGACATTCGAATTGCAGGTCTCTCTGGTATCTACAAAGGCCATGATTATCACAAAGGACATTTTGAAAGGCCACCATACGATGATGGTACGGTACGCAGCACATATCATGTCAGAAGTTTTGATGTTTTCAAGCTTAAGCTTCTTTCTGATCCAGTAGATATCTTTTTGTCACATGACTGGCCTTTGGGGTTTATAACCATGGCAATGTTGAAGAACTGTATAGATATAAGAAATATCTGCAGTCAGAAATTGAAACCAACACATTAGGTAGCCCTCCAGCTGGAGAGCTAATGACATTGTTGAAGCCAAAGTATTGGTTTGCGGCACACATGCATGCAAAATTCCCAGCATTAATACCACACAACTGCAAAGACAGTGTTAAATTCACGAAATTCCTTGCTTTGGACAAGTGTCTTCCCAGACGGCAGTTTTTACAAGTGGTAGATTTTGGACCAAGTGATGCTCCTTTGGAACTGCTATATGATCCTGAGTGGTTAGCAATCATGCAGCTTACAGATGCTCTCTACAATGGAACACCTTATGTCACTGTGCTTCCTAATTGTGATCAAATGTCTAAGTTCAAACCTGATGAAGCAGTGAAAAAGGAAGTTCTCAAAGAGTTTGGAAATCCACCAAAGGTCCCTGAGAATTTTCAGATTACAGTGCCTCCGTACAATCCATTAAAGCCAAACAACGCAAAAATGAAGCAGGTTTTGCCAGTTATCAACCCTCAAACAGAAGAATTTTGTGCTAAGCTTGGAATCAAAAATCCATGTTACACAGAGGAACAGAATATACAAATGTACACAAATCCTGAAGAGATTGACTTAAGTGACGATAACAGTGATGATGACAATAGCATTTCCAAGAACCCAGATGAAACTATAAGTCTTGACATCGATGATGACGGTAACAATGGTGACAAGTGTGAAAGCAATTTGAGGCCTCATCTTAAACTCCCAAAGCCTTCAATTCCCTGTCCTGAAAATTTGAAACATCCAGTTATTACACCTGTTATGCCTCGACCTACTGAGGAGAAATCAGATGATATGATTTCAGAACAGACAATGAATGCTTGCTCTGGTTTAGAACCTCGAAGAAAAGTCATGAAACTGAAGAGAAGAAATCAGTCACTTTACACGTCAAGTGACAATACTGAAGATAGCGATGAATGAAGTAACCACAATAATTTTGGCCTTTTATCTGTGCATCTTGATCTATGGATAGTGGTTCTTAGATTTCAGGAAAGTGCAAAATATTGAATGGTGTTCAAGAAGCACAACTGGTTGATTTTTCAGTTTTACCTCCTACATGTATACAGATACAGTAACTCAGTTTTGCATTATTTTACATCTCTTTAGCTTTTATCTTGTATAATAAAGTTATTTGTTGTTGAGTAACAGCAAGGATCTTAAAGGTGAGGCATTTTATTGAGTAGCATGTGTAGAATTCATATGATCATTACATTTTTAACATTTTAGCATCTTGTATTTGTATATTAAATGGAAACAAGTTAAGTTCTTATATTTAGTTTTGTTAACCTTTATTCTGGGATATACCCTCCACAGGGCCACCCTTGAGTGCCTCCTCGTGTTTCATCCTGAAAATGTAAAATGAAAAGCAATCAGCAGATTTGTCTTTGATTTGGGGATTGAAAATAAAGAAATGGCTGAAGTTCTCTACTTCAGCAAAAAAAAAGAGTGTTGTAGTAATTTGTCTTTAGAAGCATAAATATTGGGGATAAGAGATAGTGTAACGGCATGTCTGGATGGATCATCCATTTCTTTGACCATGCTTATTCAAATTGAATATAGTAATATTATAATATGAATTAGAATTGTTTGCTCCACTTCATCGAAGATGGATCATCCATCTCATGCATTTATAAATTGTACAAATAGACAAAATTAAGGTTTTTTATGCTTTTGTGTGATTTTTTAAGCTTTGTAGTAAAGTTGTTTTTCAAATGGGTATGCTCTTATCTTTTAGGTGCAAGTTATGGTAAATTGCACTGGTTTCAGTTTTCAGCAAGATTCAATATGGCCTTTGCTTCTACAGTCTGCGTAGCAAGCGTTTCCATTGGGTTTTTGAGCACTGAAAGGGCTGATTTCTGAATTTTGGTTGCGGGTGAAATGGGGCTCCCCATTTTTTTGCTCAATCTAAACATCGAAAAGCCCACTTCTCAGTCTTTCACTTCAGAGAAACCCCACAGAAATGCTTGCTATGCTGGCTATTGCTTCTATTGTTGCCTCAGTGAACCTCATCCGATAATATTCCATCTTCGAGACAGATAAGATACATGTTACTGTATAATTTATATAAGCGGGAGCTGTAAAACTACAAAATTTGAGACCACAAAGGTCAAAGGGCCACCACATGCAAATTAGTCTTAAGCTTTTGAAGAATGAGGCATATAACAATAGGCACTATTGTCATTCATTGATATGGAAATAAGTTGCCCTGTAATTATGTAGATTCAATACTGGTACTAATTGAATAGCACGACAAATTTATTTTTCCTGTTATAATATTATTGTTATTATTATTATGTAGATGTTATGCCGACATTACACCAAAGGAGCAAGCCATAGCCAGTGGCCAAAAGTCCTTTGTGTCATTTCTTCTCCTTCAGCTTTCCAACAGCTTCCGTAGAATCCTAGCTGTGCCTAACAAGGCTGTTTTCTGCAACAGTCCTGTTCTGATGGTAACACCCAGCTTCTCAAGCCATTCATCCAACCTACTCCGAGTGCTTCAACGACTACCGGTACCACTTCCAGATGCCTTTAGAATCCTCCATAGTCTTCCCATTTCTCTCTTCAGGTCCTGATATTTCTCAATCTTTTGGCCTTCCTTTTCATACACTCTGTGTCTTCTCTTGTACTCTTTCTGTGCCAACATCTTACACTCACTTAGAATGTGATTTATTGTTTCACCCTTTTGGTTACACAACCTACAAAGCGGGGAATCTACTGACTTTTTGATGTTGAACGTAACATAATTCGTTCTCAGTGCCTGTTAATTCTTGAGCTGCAAAGATTAGTGCTTCAGTTTCGACTGTCAAGTCACTTTTCCTAGTCCACTCCCAGGTCTTATCTTTAGCAACTGCCTCTGGCATTTCCTGCAGGAATTGACCATACATTTTTTTTCTTTACATCTATTTAAGTTGGCATTCTGCCTGTCCCTTTTAAATTCGTTCTTCTTCTTTGCCCCCTCACTGTCCAAGATCTTTATCTTTCTTACTCCTACATCATTTGAATTCCAAACATACCATGCCCGATTATTTTCTTCAGCCTTCACACACATTTCACAGCTACTAAGCCTCCTTTCTGTCGTGCTATGTACACCCTGTCTACATCACTTTTGGGTGCAGTGTGCCATATAGTGTCATCATTTTCCTGGTCTTTCTATCTAACACCTTTATTCATCAGTCTTCCATTCTACCATGCCAGCACTATACCTTAGAATTGCAACTGCCTAAGGTTGGCAGCCACGATTTTATTCTTTCCACTCAACTTTGACTTTAACACCAATTTCAGCCTACATTTATATTCCTTTGAGAACAGGTCTTTCATCTCCTTTTCCTTCAACTCATCTGTTTCCAGTATGCCTAAGTACCTACAAATGTATACCCTCTATCCTCAATCTCCTTCATAACCTGCCCAATCTGTTAGTACAACTCCTTCCATCTTAACAATTTTACCACGTTTCAGTACCAGCACCCAGACCTTTTTATCCAAATTCCATCCCCATGTCTGTGCTAAATGTATGGACTCTTGTAGTTATTCTAAAATTTCGAGATGAAATAAAGTTTATGCATGTATGTATGTTACCTTCAGCAGGTGTCTGCTGTTAACGTAAGACTTTTGATTTCTCAACAAGTAGTTTTTGTTATAGAACATTCGCGACAAAGCAGTGTTTTTTTTCCCTGTTATCCTCATAGTAAATTTCTTGTCAAAGAAACGGTATAATGTAAATAAGAGAACACTGAGATTTATATTTGCAAATTACCTGTCCTCTTACCACTTAAGTCAAACTCTACATCTCTATGCAATAAGCCCGTTCAAAATCTTCTTATGCGTGATCTTCGCGGAAATTACATTCTGTCCCTCAATAAACCTAAAACAACCAGTTATGGTCTTAATTTTTTTTCTTACTTATCAGCTAATTGCGGAATGCGCTACCTGATTTTGTCCGTACCACTGAGTCTACTGGTTTTAAACTAGAGAATCCAAGACCGCATTTTGTACGGCGGCTTTCCTTTTGAATTATTAATATATCTTTAACTATTATGTATTTAGTTATGTATCTGTATAGGCTATATATTTTAGTTGTAAATGTAATGTCTCGAAGACATTGGCTCTTGTAGTTATTCTGAAACTCGAGATGAAATAAAGTTTATGCATGTATGTATGTTACCTTCAGCAGGGCTCGTGCGTGCATTTTGTAATCTGCGACTGCAGTGCTTACCATATGTCAGATAAAATGACTTTTGCCTTAAATATATAAGCCATCGAAATCTTACGCTGTATTGTAATGACAAGGGCGGTCTGAGAAGCCGTGAGTAGGCGTGGGATTTGTCTCAAATGGTTTAGGGGCCGACATACCCCTCCCTCAATGCCGTACCGGGAGGCAAGGTCGGTAGCAGAAAGCAGCGAAGGGCCAACTGCTTCCAAAAGCGATCGCACGGGCCGAAATCCCGGGATGACTCGTTTGGTACGACGCTCCAGCACCACGTCTGGAGGTACTGCAATTTTCTCTCGTGTTCAAACATTTTGTCAGCGCATGCGTAAATTAATGTTCAGGCTCTCCCATACCTAGACTATACCAAAAGAATGAAGATGCTGGTTAACTTTTTTACAAGGAATTGAGATTTCAGCTGCTTGTACAGGCATAAACGTAACGTAAGAACCGTGCGTGTCTGGTCTTCTCGAGACAGAGGTGAGAGATGGTTTCATGCAGACTGGGACGTCTGAAGTGCTCTGTTGTAAAACGTGGCGGTTCACGAGTGAAGTTGTCTCTCTGGCCTTTCTGTGGACGAATTCCAGGACCTACCGATACAATTTGGGCAAGTTTTGAAAGCTAAAAACTTCAGTCGGCGCTGTATTTTACTGGTATGACTGGGGTGACCCCACACTTATAAAAAAAATCAATGAAATGAGAATCGGGGACCTTCCCTTGTCGTGGAATGGAAGAATTACCCAGAATTATTTTCGAGCATGAACGAGGCAACTTGAGAAGCACGAGAATGGCCCTCATCCAATTTTTAAAGCGCGGCCGGAGGAAAAAGTACTGACAAGAAAATCTCTAGCCAGATACTAAGGAGTAGCGCTGGTGTCTGCTGTTAACGTAAGACTTTTGATTTCTCAACAAGTAGTTTTTGTTATAGAACATTCGCGACAAAGCAGTGCTTTTTTTCGCTGTTATCCTCGTAGTAAATTTCTTGTCAAAGAAACGGTATAATGTAAATAAGAGAACACTGAGATTTATATTTGCAAATTACCTGTCCTCTTACCACTTAAGTCAAACTCTACATCTCTATGCAATAAGCGCGTTCAAAATCTTCTTATGCGTGATCTTCGCGGAAATTACATTCTGTCCCTCAATAAACCTAAAACAACCAGTTGTGGTCTTAATTTTTTTTCTTACGTATCAGCTAAGTTGCGGAATGCGCTACCTGATTTTGTCCGTACCACTGAGTCTACTGGTTTTAAACTAGAGAATCCAAGACCGCATTTTGTACGGCGGCTTTGCTTTTGAATTAATATATCTTTAACTATTATGTATTTAGTTATGTATCCGTATAGGCTATGTATTTTAGTTGTAAATGTAATATCTCGAAGACATTGGCTATTGTAGTTATTCTGAAATTCGAGATGAAATAAAGTTTATGCATGTATGTATGTTACCTTCAGCAGGGCGCGTGCGTGCATTTTGTAATCTGCGACTGCAGTGCTTACCATATGTCAGATAAAATGACTTTTGTCTTAAATATATAAGCCATCGAAATCTTACGCTATATTGTAATGACAAGGGCGGTCTGAGAAGCTGTGAGTAGGCGTGGGATTTGTCTCATATGGTTTAGGGGCCGACATATCCCTCCCTCAATGCCGTACCGGGAGGCAAGGTCGGTAGCAGAAAGCAGCGAAGGGCCAACTACGTCCAAAAGCGATCGCACGGGCCGAAATCCCGGGATGACTCGTTTGGTACGACGCTCCAGCGCCACGTCTGGAGGTACTGCAATTTTCTCTCGTGTTCAAACATTTTGTCAGCGCATGCGTAAATTAATGTTCAGGCTCTCCCATACCTAGACTATACCAAAAGAATGAAGATGCTGGTTAACTTTTTTACAAGGAATTGAGATTTCAGCTGCTTGTACAGGCATAAACGTAACGTAAGAACCGTGCGTGTCTGGTCTTCTCGAGACAGAGGTGAGAGATGGTTTCATGCAGACTGGGACGTCTGAAATGCTCTGTTGTAAAACATGGCGATTCACGAGTGAAGTTGTCTCTCTGGCCTTTCTGTGGACGAATTCCAGGACCTACCGATACAATTTGGGCAAGTTTTGAAAGCTAAAAACTTCAGTCGGCGCTGTATTTTACTGGTATGACTGGGGTGACCCCACACTTATAAAAAAAATCAATGAAATGAGAATCGGGGAGCTTCCCTTGTCGTGGAATGGAAGAATTACCCAGAATTATTTTCGAGCATGAACGAGGCAACTTGAGAAGCACGAGAATGGCCCTCATCCAATTTTTAAAGCGCGGCCGGAGGAAAAAGTACTGACAAGAAAATCTCTAGCCAGATACTAAGGAGTAGCGCTGGTGTCTGCTGTTAACGTAAGACTTTTGATTTCTCAACAAGTAGTTTTTGTTATAGAACATTCGCGACAAAGCAGTGCTTTTTTTCGCTGTTATCCTCGTAGTAAATTTCTTGTCAAAGAAACGGTATAATGTAAATAAGAGAACACTGAGATTTATATTTGCAAATTACCTGTCCTCTTACCACTTAAGTCAAACTCTACATCTCTATGCAATAAGCCCGTTCAAAATCTTCTTATGCGTGATCTTCGCGGAAATTACATTCTGTCCCTCAATAAACCTAAAACAACCAGTTATGGTCTTAATTTTTTTTTCTTCCGTATCAGCTAAGTTGCGGAATGCGCTACCCGATTTTGTCCGTACCACTGAGTCTACTGGTTTTAAACTAGAGAATCCAAGACCGCATTTTGTACGGCGGCTTTCCTTTTGAATTAATATATCTTTAACTATTATGTATTTAGTTATGTACCCGTTTAGGCTAATTATTTTAGTTGTAAATGTAATATCTCGAAGACATTGGCTATTGTAGTTATTCTGAAATTCGAGGTGAAATAAAGTTTATGCATGTATGTATGTTACCTTCAGCAGGGCGCGTGCGTGCATTTTGTAATCTGCGACTGCAGTGCTTACCATATGTCAGATAAAATGACTTTTGTCTTAAATATATAAGCCATCGAAATCTTACGCTATATTGTAATGACAAGGGCGGTCTGAGAAGCTGTGAGTAGGCGTGGGATTTGTCTCATATGGTTTAGGGGCCGACATATCCCTCCCTCAATGCCGTACCGGGAGGCAAGGTTGGTAGCAGAAAGCAGCGAAGGGCCAACTGCGTCCAAAAGCGATCGCACGGGCCGAAATCCCGGGATGACTCGTTTGGTACGACGCTCCAGCGCCACGTCTGGAGGTACTGTAATTTTCTCTCGTGTTCAAACATTTTGTCAGCGCATGCGTAAATTAATGTTCAGGCTCTCCCATACCTAGACTATACCAAAAGAATGAAGATGCTGGTTAACTTTTTTACAAGGAATTGAGATTTCAGCTGCTTGTACAGGCATAAACGTAACGTAAGAACCGTGCGTGTCTGGTCTTCTCGAGACAGAGGTGAGAGATGGTTTCATGCAGACTGGGACGTCTGAAATGCTCTGTTGTAAAACATGGCGATTCACGAGTGAAGTTGTCTCTCTGGCCTTTCTGTGGACGAATTCCAGGACCTACCGATACAATTTGGGCAAGTTTTGAAAGCTAAAAACTTCAGTCGGCGCTGTATTTTACTGGTATGACTGGGGTGATCCCACACTTATAAAAAAAAATCAATGAAATGAGAATCGGGGAGCTTCCCTTGTCGTGGAATGGAAGAATTACCCAGAATTATTTTCGAGCATGAACGAGGCAACTTGAGAAGCACGAGAATGGCCCTCATCCAATTTTTAAAGCGCGGCCGGAGGAAAAAGTACTGACAAGAAAATCTCTAGCCAGATACTAAGGAGTAGCGCTGGTGTCTGCTGTTAACGTAAGACTTTTGATTTCTCAACAAGTAGTTTTTGTTATAGAACATTCGCGACAAAGCAGTGCTTTTTTTCGCTGTTATCCTCGTAGTAAATTTCTTGTCAAAGAAACGGTATAATGTAAATAAGAGAACACTGAGATTTATATTTGCAAATTACCTGTCCTCTTACCACTTAAGTCAAACTCTACATCTCTATGCAATAAGCGCGTTCAAAATCTTCTTATGCGTGATCTTCGCGGAAATTACATTCTGTCCCTCAATAAACCTAAAACAACCAGTTATGGTCTTAATTTTTTTTTCTTACGTATCAGCTAAGTTGCGGAATGCGCTACCTGATTTTGTCCGTACCACTGAGTCTACTGGTTTTAAACTAGAGAATCCAAGACCGCATTTTGTACGGCGGCTTTGCTTTTGAATTAATATATCTTTAACTATTATGTATTTAGTTATGTATCCGTATAGGCTATGTATTTTAGTTGTAAATGTAATATCTCGAAGACATTGGCTATTGTAGTTATTCTGAAATTCGAGATGAAATAAAGTTTATGCATGTATGTATGTTACCTTCAGCAGGGCGCGTGCGTGCATTTTGTAATCTGCGACTGCAGTGCTTACCATATGTCAGATAAAATGACTTTTGTCTTAAATATATAAGCCATCGAAATCTTACGCTATATTGTAATGACAAGGGCGGTCTGAGAAGCTGTGAGTAGGCGTGGGATTTGTCTCATATGGTTTAGGGGCCGACATATCCCTCCCTCAATGCCGTACCGGGAGGCAAGGTCGGTAGCAGAAAGCAGCGAAGGGCCAACTGCGTCCAAAAGCGATCGCACGGGCCGAAATCCCGGGATGACTCGTTTGGTACGACGCTCCAGCGCCACGTCTGGAGGTACTGCAATTTTCTCTCGTGTTCAAACATTTTGTCAGCGCATGCGTAAATTAATGTTCAGGCTCTCCCATACCTAGACTATACCAAAAGAATGAAGATGCTGGTTAACTTTTTTACAAGGAATTGAGATTTCAGCTGCTTGTACAGGCATAAACGTAACGTAAGAACCGTGCGTGTCTGGTCTTCTCGAGACAGAGGTGAGAGATGGTTTCATGCAGACTGGGACGTCTGAAATGCTCTGTTGTAAAACATGGCGATTCACGAGTGAAGTTGTCTCTCTGGCCTTTCTGTGGACGAATTCCAGGACCTACCGATACAATTTGGGCAAGTTTTGAAAGCTAAAAACTTCAGTCGGCGCTGTATTTTACTGGTATGACTGGGGTGACCCCACACTTATAAAAAAAAATCAATGAAATGAGAATCGGGGAGCTTCCCTTGTCGTGGAATGGAAGAATTACCCAGAATTATTTTCGAGCATGAACGAGGCAACTTGAGAAGAACGAGAAGGGCCCTCATCCAATTTTTAAAGCGCGGCCGGAGGAAAAAGTACTGACAAGAAAATCTCTAGCCAGATACTAAGGAGTAGCGCTGGTGTCTGCTGTTAACGTAAGACTTTTGATTTCTCAACAAGTAGTTTTTGTTATAGAACATTCGCGACAAAGCAGTGCTTTTTTTCGCTGTTATCCTCGTAGTAAATTTCTTGTCAAAGAAACGGTATAATGTAAATAAGAGAACACTGAGATTTATATTTGCAAATTACCTGTCCTCTTACCACTTAAGTCAAACTCTACATCTCTATGCAATAAGCCCGTTCAAAATCTTCTTATGCGTGATCTTCGCGGAAATTACATTCTGTCCCTCAATAAACCTAAAACAACCAGTTATGGTCTTAATTTTTTTTTCTTCCGTATCAGCTAAGTTGCGGAATGCGCTACCCGATTTTGTCCGTACCACTGAGTCTACTGGTTTTAAACTAGAGAATCCAAGACCGCATTTTGTACGGCGGCTTTGCTTTTGAATTAATATATCTTTAACTATTATGTATTTAGTTATGTATCCGTTTAGGCTAATTATTTTAGTTGTAAATGTAATATCTCGAAGACATTGGCTATTGTAGTTATTCTGAAATTCGAGGTGAAATAAAGTTTATGCATGTATGTATGTTACCTTCAGCAGGGCGCGTGCGTGCATTTTGTAATCTGCGACTGCAGTGCTTACCATATGTCAGATAAAATGACTTTTGTCTTAAATATATAAGCCATCGAAATCTTACGCTATATTGTAATGACAAGGGCGGTCTGAGAAGCTGTGAGTAGGCGTGGGATTTGTCTCATATGGTTTAGGGGCCGACATATCCCTCCCTCAATGCCGTACCGGGAGGCAAGGTCGGTAGCAGAAAGCAGCGAAGGGCCAACTGCGTCCAAAAGCGATCGCACGGGCCGAAATCCCGGGATGACTCGTTTGGTACGACGCTCCAGCGCCACGTCTGGAGGTACTGTAATTTTCTCTCGTGTTCAAACATTTTGTCAGCGCATGCGTAAATTAATGTTCAGGCTCTCCCATACCTAGACTATACCAAAAGAATGAAGATGCTGGTTAACTTTTTTACAAGGAATTGAGATTTCAGCTGCTTGTACAGGCATAAACGTAACGTAAGAACCGTGCGTGTCTGGTCTTCTCGAGACAGAGGTGAGAGATGGTTTCATGCAGACTGGGACGTCTGAAATGCTCTGTTGTAAAACATGGCGATTCACGAGTGAAGTTGTCTCTCTGGCCTTTCTGTGGACGAATTCCAGGACCTACCGATACAATTTGGGCAAGTTTTGAAAGCTAAAAACTTCAGTCGGCGCTGTATTTTACTGGTATGACTGGGGTGATTCCACACTTATAAAAAAAAATCAATGAAATGAGAATCGGGGAGCTTCCCTTGTCGTGGAATGGAAGAATTACCCAGAATTATTTTCGAGCATGAACGAGGCAACTTGAGAAGCACGAGAATGGCCCTCATCCAATTTTTAAAGCGCGGCCGGAGGAAAAAGTACTGACAAGAAAATCTCTAGCCAGATACTAAGGAGTAGCGCTGGTGTCTGCTGTTAACGTAAGACTTTTGATTTCTCAACAAGTAGTTTTTGTTATAGAACATTCGCGACAAAGCAGTGCTTTTTTTCGCTGTTATCCTCGTAGTAAATTTCTTGTCAAAGAAACGGTATAATGTAAATAAGAGAACACTGAGATTTATATTTGCAAATTACCTGTCCTCTTACCACTTAAGTCAAACTCTACATCTCTATGCAATAAGCGCGTTCAAAATCTTCTTATGCGTGATCTTCGCGGAAATTACATTCTGTCCCTCAATAAACCTAAAACAACCAGTTATGGTCTTAATTTTTTTTTCTTCCGTATCAGCTAAGTTGCGGAATGCGCTACCCGATTTTGTCCGTACCACTGAGTCTACTGGTTTTAAACTAGAGAATCCAAGACCGCATTTTGTACGGCGGCTTTCCTTTTGAATTAATATATCTTTAACTATTATGTATTTAGTTATGTATCCGTTTAGGCTAATTATTTTAGTTGTAAATGTAATATCTCGAAGACATTGGCTATTGTAGTTATTCTGAAATTCGAGGTGAAATAAAGTTTATGCATGTATGTATGTTACCTTCAGCAGGGCGCGTGCGTGCATTTTGTAATCTGCGACTGCAGTGCTTACCATATGTCAGATAAAATGACTTTTGTCTTAAATATATAAGCCATCGAAATCTTACGCTATATTGTAATGACAAGGGCGGTCTGAGAAGCTGTGAGTAGGCGTGGGATTTGTCTCATATGGTTTAGGGGCCGACATATCCCTCCCTCAATGCCGTACCGGGAGGCAAGGTCGGTAGCAGAAAGCAGCGAAGGGCCAACTGCGTCCAAAAGCGATCGCACGGGCCGAAATCCCGGGATGACTCGTTTGGTACGACGCTCCAGCGCCACGTCTGGAGGTACTGTAATTTTCTCTCGTGTTCAAACATTTTGTCAGCGCATGCGTAAATTAATGTTCAGGCTCTCCCATACCTAGACTATACCAAAAGAATGAAGATGCTGGTTAACTTTTTTACAAGGACTTGAGATTTTAGCTGCTTGTACAGGCATAAACGTAACGTAAGAACCGTGCGTGTCTGGTCTTCTCGAGACAGAGGTGAGAGATGGTTTCATGCAGACTGGGACGTCTGAAATGCTCTGTTGTAAAACATGGCGATTCACGAGTGAAGTTGTCTCTCTGGCCTTTCTGTGGACGAATTCCAGGACCTACCGATACAATTTGGGCAAGTTTTGAAAGCTAAAAACTTCAGTCGGCGCTGTATTTTACTGGTATGACTGGGGTGACCCCACACTTATAAAAAAAATCAATGAAATGAGAATCGGGGAGCTTCCCTTGTCGTGGAATGGAAGAATTACCCAGAATTATTTTCGAGCATGAACGAGGCAACTTGAGAAGCACGAGAATGGCCCTCATCCAATTTTTAAAGCGCGGCCGGAGGAAAAAGTACTGACAAGAAAATCTCTAGCCAGATACTAAGGAGTAGCGCTGGTGTCTGCTGTTAACGTAAGACTTTTGATTTCTCAACAAGTAGTTTTTGTTATAGAACATTCGCGACAAAGCAGTGCTTTTTTTCGCTGTTATCCTCGTAGTAAATTTCTTGTCAAAGAAACGGTATAATGTAAATAAGAGAACACTGAGATTTATATTTGCAAATTACCTGTCCTCTTACCACTTAAGTCAAACTCTACATCTCTATGCAATAAGCGCGTTCAAAATCTTCTTATGCGTGATCTTCGCGGAAATTACATTCTGTCCCTCAATAAACCTAAAACAACCAGTTATGGTCTTAATTTTTTTTTCTTACGTATCAGCTAAGTTGCGGAATGCGCTACCTGATTTTGTCCGTACCACTGAGTCTACTGGTTTTAAACTAGAGAATCCAAGACCGCATTTTGTACGGCGGCTTTGCTTTTGAATTAATATATCTTTAACTATTATGTATTTAGTTATGTATCCGTATAGGCTATGTATTTTAGTTGTAAATGTAATATCTCGAAGACATTGGCTATTGTAGTTATTCTGAAATTCGAGATGAAATAAAGTTTATGCATGTATGTATGTTACCTTCAGCAGGGCGCGTGCGTGCATTTTGTAATCTGCGACTGCAGTGCTTACCATATGTCAGATAAAATGACTTTTGTCTTAAATATATAAGCCATCGAAATCTTACGCTATATTGTAATGACAAGGGCGGTCTGAGAAGCTGTGAGTAGGCGTGGGATTTGTCTCATATGGTTTAGGGGCCGACATATCCCTCCCTCAATGCCGTACCGGGAGGCAAGGTCGGTAGCAGAAAGCAGCGAAGGGCCAACTGCGTCCAAAAGCGATCGCACGGGCCGAAATCCCGGGATGACTCGTTTGGTACGACGCTCCAGCGCCACGTCTGGAGGTACTGCAATTTTCTCTCGTGTTCAAACATTTTGTCAGCGCATGCGTAAATTAATGTTCAGGCTCTCCCATACCTAGACTATACCAAAAGAATGAAGATGCTGGTTAACTTTTTTACAAGGAATTGAGATTTCAGCTGCTTGTACAGGCATAAACGTAACGTAAGAACCGTGCGTGTCTGGTCTTCTCGAGACAGAGGTGAGAGATGGTTTCATGCAGACTGGGACGTCTGAAATGCTCTGTTGTAAAACATGGCGATTCACGAGTGAAGTTGTCTCTCTGGCCTTTCTGTGGACGAATTCCAGGACCTACCGATACAATTTGGGCAAGTTTTGAAAGCTAAAAACTTCAGTCGGCGCTGTATTTTACTGGTATGACTGGGGTGACCCCACACTTATAAAAAAAAATCAATGAAATGAGAATCGGGGAGCTTCCCTTGTCGTGGAATGGAAGAATTACCCAGAATTATTTTCGAGCATGAACGAGGCAACTTGAGAAGCACGAGAATGGCCCTCATCCAATTTTTAAAGCGCGGCCGGAGGAAAAAGTACTGACAAGAAAATCTCTAGCCAGATACTAAGGAGTAGCGCTGGTGTCTGCTGTTAACGTAAGACTTTTGATTTCTCAACAAGTAGTTTTTGTTATAGAACATTCGCGACAAAGCAGTGCTTTTTTTCGCTGTTATCCTCGTAGTAAATTTCTTGTCAAAGAAACGGTATAATGTAAATAAGAGAACACTGAGATTTATATTTGCAAATTACCTGTCCTCTTACCACTTAAGTCAAACTCTACATCTCTATGCAATAAGCGCGTTCAAAATCTTCTTATGCGTGATCTTCGCGGAAATTACATTCTGTCCCTCAATAAACCTAAAACAACCAGTTATGGTCTTAATTTTTTTTTCTTCCGTATCAGCTAAGTTGCGGAATGCGCTACCCGATTTTGTCCGTACCACTGAGTCTACTGGTTTTAAACTAGAGAATCCAAGACCGCATTTTGTACGGCGGCTTTGCTTTTGAATTAACATATCTTTAACTATTATGTATTTACTTATGTGTCTGTATAGGTTATGTATTTTAGTTGTAAATGTAATATCTCGAAGACATTGGCTATTGTAGTTATTCTGAAATTCGAGGTGAAATAAAGTTTATGCATGTATGTATGTTACCTTCAGCAGGGCGCGTGCGTGCATTTTGTAATCTGCGACTGCAGTGCTTACCATATGTCAGATAAAATGACTTTTGTCTTAAATATATAAGCCATCGAAATCTTACGCTATATTGTAATGACAAGGGCGGTCTGAGAAGCTGTGAGTAGGCGTGGGATTTGTCTCATATGGTTTAGGGGCCGACATATCCCTCCCTCAATGCCGTACCGGGAGGCAAGGTCGGTAGCAGAAAGCAGCGAAGGGCCAACTGCGTCCAAAAGCGATCGCACGGGCCGAAATCCCGGGATGACTCGTTTGGTACGACGCTCCAGCGCCACGTCTGGAGGTACTGTAATTTTCTCTCGTGTTCAAACATTTTGTCAGCGCATGCGTAAATTAATGTTCAGGCTCTCCCATACCTAGACTATACCAAAAGAATGAAGATGCTGGTTAACTTTTTTACAAGGAATTGAGATTTCAGCTGCTTGTACAGGCATAAACGTAACGTAAGAACCGTGCGTGTCTGGTCTTCTCGAGACAGAGGTGAGAGATGGTTTCATGCAGACTGGGACGTCTGAAATGCTCTGTTGTAAAACATGGCGATTCACGAGTGAAGTTGTCTCTCTGGCCTTTCTGTGGACGAATTCCAGGACCTACCGATACAATTTGGGCAAGTTTTGAAAGCTAAAAACTTCAGTCGGCGCTGTATTTTACTGGTATGACTGGGGTGACCCCACACTTATAAAAAAAAATCAATGAAATGAGAATCGGGGAGCTTCCCTTGTCGTGGAATGGAAGAATTACCCAGAATTATTTTCGAGCATGAACGAGGCAACTTGAGAAGCACGAGAATGGCCCTCATCCAATTTTTAAAGCGCGGCCGGAGGAAAAAGTACTGACAAGAAAATCTCTAGCCAGATACTAAGGAGTAGCGCTGGTGTCTGCTGTTAACGTAAGACTTTTGATTTCTCAACAAGTAGTTTTTGTTATAGAACATTCGCGACAAAGCAGTGCTTTTTTTCGCTGTTATCCTCGTAGTAAATTTCTTGTCAAAGAAACGGTATAATGTAAATAAGAGAACACTGAGATTTATATTTGCAAATTACCTGTCCTCTTACCACTTAAGTCAAACTCTACATCTCTATGCAATAAGCGCGTTCAAAATCTTCTTATGCGTGATCTTCGCGGAAATTACATTCTGTCCCTCAATAAACCTAAAACAACCAGTTATGGTCTTAATTTTTTTTTCTTCCGTATCAGCTAAGTTGCGGAATGCGCTACCCGATTTTGTCCGTACCACTGAGTCTACTGGTTTTAAACTAGAGAATCCAAGACCGCATTTTGTACGGCGGCTTTCCTTTTGAATTAATATATCTTTAACTATTATGTATTTAGTTATGTATCCGTTTAGGCTAATTATTTTAGTTGTAAATGTAATATCTCGAAGACATTGGCTATTGTAGTTATTCTGAAATTCGAGGTGAAATAAAGTTTATGCATGTATGTATGTTACCTTCAGCAGGGCGCGTGCGTGCATTTTGTAATCTGCGACTGCAGTGCTTACCATATGTCAGATAAAATGACTTTTGTCTTAAATATATAAGCCATCGAAATCTTACGCTATATTGTAATGACAAGGGCGGTCTGAGAAGCTGTGAGTAGGCGTGGGATTTGTCTCATATGGTTTAGGGGCCGACATATCCCTCCCTCAATGCCGTACCGGGAGGCAAGGTCGGTAGCAGAAAGCAGCGAAGGGCCAACTGCGTCCAAAAGCGATCGCACGGGCCGAAATCCCGGGATGACTCGTTTGGTACGACGCTCCAGCGCCACGTCTGGAGGTACTGTAATTTTCTCTCGTGTTCAAACATTTTGTCAGCGCATGCGTAAATTAATGTTCAGGCTCTCCCATACCTAGACTATACCAAAAGAATGAAGATGCTGGTTAACTTTTTTACAAGGAATTGAGATTTCAGCTGCTTGTACAGGCATAAACGTAACGTAAGAACCGTGCGTGTCTGGTCTTCTCGAGACAGAGGTGAGAGATGGTTTCATGCAGACTGGGACGTCTGAAATGCTCTGTTGTAAAACATGGCGATTCACGAGTGAAGTTGTCTCTCTGGCCTTTCTGTGGACGAATTCCAGGACCTACCGATACAATTTGGGCAAGTTTTGAAAGCTAAAAACTTCAGTCGGCGCTGTATTTTACTGGTATGACTGGGGTGACCCCACACTTATAAAAAAAAATCAATGAAATGAGAATCGGGGAGCTTCCCTTGTCGTGGAATGGAAGAATTACCCAGAATTATTTTCGAGCATGAACGAGGCAACTTGAGAAGCACGAGAATGGCCCTCATCCAATTTTTAAAGCGCGGCCGGAGGAAAAAGTACTGACAAGAAAATCTCTAGCCAGATACTAAGGAGTAGCGCTGGTGTCTGCTGTTAACGTAAGACTTTTGATTTCTCAACAAGTAGTTTTTGTTATAGAACATTCGCGACAAAGCAGTGCTTTTTTTCGCTGTTATCCTCGTAGTAAATTTCTTGTCAAAGAAACGGTATAATGTAAATAAGAGAACACTGAGATTTATATTTGCAAATTACCTGTCCTCTTACCACTTAAGTCAAACTCTACATCTCTATGCAATAAGCGCGTTCAAAATCTTCTTATGCGTGATCTTCGCGGAAATTACATTCTATCCCTCAATAAACCTAAAACAACCAGTTATGGTCTTAATTTTTTTTCTTACGTATCAGCTAAGTTGCGGAATGCGCTACCTGATTTTGTCCGTACCACTGAGTCTACTGGTTTTAAACTAGAGAATCCAAGACCGCATTTTGTACGGCGGCTTTGCTTTTGAATTAATATATCTTTAACTATTATGTATTTAGTTATGTATCCGTATAGGCTATGTATTTTAGTTGTAAATGTAATATCTCGAAGACATTGGCTATTGTAGTTATTCTGAAATTCGAGATGAAATAAAGTTTATGCATGTATGTATGTTACCTTCAGCAGGGCGCGTGCGTGCATTTTGTAATCTGCGACTGCAGTGCTTACCATATGTCAGATAAAATGACTTTTGTCTTAAATATATAAGCCATTGAAATCTTACGCTATATTGTAATGACAAGGGCGGTCTGAGAAGTTGTGAGTAGGCGTGGGATTTGTCTCATATGGTTTAGGGGCCGACATTTCCCTCCCTCAATGCCGTACCGGGAGGCAAGGTCGATAGCAGAAAGCAGCGAAGGGCCAACTGCGTCCAAAAGCGATCGCACGGGCCGAAATCCCGGGATGACTCGTTTGGTACGACGCTCCAGCGCCACGTCTGGAGGTACTGCAATTTTCTCTCGTGTTCAAACATTTTGTCAGCGCATGCGTAAATTAATGTTCAGGCTCTCCCATACCTAGACTTTACCAAAAAAATGAAGATGCTGGTTAACTTTTTTACAAGGAATATAGATTTCAGTTGATTGTACAGGCGTAAACGTAACGTAAGAACCGTGCGTGTCTGGTCTTCTCGAGACAGAGGTGAGAGATGGTTTCATGCAGACTGGGACGTCTGAAATGCTCTGTTGTAAAACGTGGCGGTTCACGAGTGAAGTTGTCTCTCTGGCCTTTCTGTGGACGACTTCCAGGACCTACCGATACAATTTGGGCAAGTTTTGAAAGCTAAAAACTTCAGTCGGCGCTGTATTTTACTGGTATGACTGGGGTGACCCCACACTTATAAAAAAAAATCAATGAAATGAGAATCGGGGAGCTTCCCTTGTCGTGGAATGGAAGAATTACCCAGAATTATTTTCGAGCATGAACGAGGCAACTTGAGAAGCACGAGAATGGCCCTCATCCAATTTTTAAAGCGCGGCCGGAGGAAAAAGTACTGACAAGAAAATCTCTAGCCAGATACTAAGGAGTAGCGCTGGTGTCTGCTGTTAACGTAAGACTTTTGATTTCTCAACAAGTAGTTTTTGTTATAGAACATTCGCGACAAAGCAGTGCTTTTTTTCGCTGTTATCCTCGTAGTAAATTTCTTGTCAAAGAAACGGTATAATGTAAATAAGAGAACACTGAGATTTATATTTGCAAATTACCTGTCCTCTTACCACTTAAGTCAAACTCTACATCTCTATGCAATAAGCGCGTTCAAAATCTTCTTATGCGTGATCTTCGCGGAAATTACATTCTGTCCCTCAATAAACCTAAAACAACCAGTTATGGTCTTAATTTTTTTTTCTTCCGTATCAGCTAAGTTGCGGAATGCGCTACCCGATTTTGTCCGTACCACTGAGTCTACTGGTTTTAAACTAGAGAATCCAAGACCGCATTTTGTACGGCGGCTTTCCTTTTGAATTAATATATCTTTAACTATTATGTATTTAGTTATGTATCCGTTTAGGCTAATTATTTTAGTTGTAAATGTAATATCTCGAAGACATTGGCTATTGTAGTTATTCTGAAATTCGAGGTGAAATAAAGTTTATGCATGTATGTATGTTACCTTCAGCAGGGCGCGTGCGTGCATTTTGTAATCTGCGACTGCAGTGCTTACCATATGTCAGATAAAATGACTTTTGTCTTAAATATATAAGCCATCGAAATCTTACGCTATATTGTAATGACAAGGGCGGTCTGAGAAGCTGTGAGTAGGCGTGGGATTTGTCTCATATGGTTTAGGGGCCGACATATCCCTCCCTCAATGCCGTACCGGGAGGCAAGGTCGGTAGCAGAAAGCAGCGAAGGGCCAACTGCGTCCAAAAGCGATCGCACGGGCCGAAATCCCGGGATGACTCGTTTGGTACGACGCTCCAGCGCCACGTCTGGAGGTACTGTAATTTTCTCTCGTGTTCAAACATTTTGTCAGCGCATGCGTAAATTAATGTTCAGGCTCTCCCATACCTAGACTATACCAAAAGAATGAAGATGCTGGTTAACTTTTTTACAAGGAATTGAGATTTCAGCTGCTTGTACAGGCATAAACGTAACGTAAGAACCGTGCGTGTCTGGTCTTCTCGAGACAGAGGTGAGAGATGGTTTCATGCAGACTGGGACGTCTGAAATGCTCTGTTGTAAAACATGGCGATTCACGAGTGAAGTTGTCTCTCTGGCCTTTCTGTGGACGAATTCCAGGACCTACCGATACAATTTGGGCAAGTTTTGAAAGCTAAAAACTTCAGTCGGCGCTGTATTTTACTGGTATGACTGGGGTGACCCCACACTTATAAAAAAAAATCAATGAAATGAGAATCGGGGAGCTTCCCTTGTCGTGGAATGGAAGAATTACCCAGAATTATTTTCGAGCATGAACGAGGCAACTTGAGAAGCACGAGAATGGCCCTCATCCAATTTTTAAAGCGCGGCCGGAGGAAAAAGTACTGACAAGAAAATCTCTAGCCAGATACTAAGGAGTAGCGCTGGTGTCTGCTGTTAACGTAAGACTTTTGATTTCTCAACAAGTAGTTTTTGTTATAGAACATTCGCGACAAAGCAGTGCTTTTTTTCGCTGTTATCCTCGTAGTAAATTTCTTGTCAAAGAAACGGTATAATGTAAATAAGAGAACACTGAGATTTATATTTGCAAATTACCTGTCCTCTTACCACTTAAGTCAAACTCTACATCTCTATGCAATAAGCGCGTTCAAAATCTTCTTATGCGTGATCTTCGCGGAAATTACATTCTATCCCTCAATAAACCTAAAACAACCAGTTATGGTCTTAATTTTTTTTCTTACGTATCAGCTAAGTTGCGGAATGCGCTACCTGATTTTGTCCGTACCACTGAGTCTACTGGTTTTAAACTAGAGAATCCAAGACCGCATTTTGTACGGCGGCTTTGCTTTTGAATTAATATATCTTTAACTATTATGTATTTAGTTATGTATCCGTATAGGCTATGTATTTTAGTTGTAAATGTAATATCTCGAAGACATTGGCTATTGTAGTTATTCTGAAATTCGAGATGAAATAAAGTTTATGCATGTATGTATGTTACCTTCAGCAGGGCGCGTGCGTGCATTTTGTAATCTGCGACTGCAGTGCTTACCATATGTCAGATAAAATGACTTTTGTCTTAAATATATAAGCCATTGAAATCTTACGCTATATTGTAATGACAAGGGCGGTCTGAGAAGTTGTGAGTAGGCGTGGGATTTGTCTCATATGGTTTAGGGGCCGACATTTCCCTCCCTCAATGCCGTACCGGGAGGCAAGGTCGATAGCAGAAAGCAGCGAAGGGCCAACTGCGTCCAAAAGCGATCGCACGGGCCGAAATCCCGGGATGACTCGTTTGGTACGACGCTCCAGCGCCACGTCTGGAGGTACTGCAATTTTCTCTCGTGTTCAAACATTTTGTCAGCGCATGCGTAAATTAATGTTCAGGCTCTCCCATACCTAGACTTTACCAAAAAAATGAAGATGCTGGTTAACTTTTTTACAAGGAATATAGATTTCAGTTGATTGTACAGGCGTAAACGTAACGTAAGAACCGTGCGTGTCTGGTCTTCTCGAGACAGAGGTGAGAGATGGTTTCATGCAGACTGGGACGTCTGAAATGCTCTGTTGTAAAACGTGGCGGTTCACGAGTGAAGTTGTCTCTCTGGCCTTTCTGTGGACGACTTCCAGGACCTACCGATACAATTTGGGCAAGTTTTGAAAGCTAAAAACTTCAGTCGGCGCTGTATTTTACTGGTATGACTGGGGTGACCCCACACTTATAAAAAAAATCAATGAAATGAGAATCGGGGAGCTTCCCTTGTCGTGGAATGGAAGAATTACCCAGAATTATTTTCGAGCATGAACGAGGCAACTTGAGAAGCACGAGAATGGCCCTCATCCAATTGTAAAAGTGCGGCCGGAGGAAAAAGTACTGACAAGAAAATCTCTAGCCAGATACTAAGGAGTAGCGCTGGTGTCTGCTGTTAACGTAAGACTTTTGATTTCTCAACAAGTAGTTTGTGTTATAGAACATTCGCGACAAAGCAGTGCTTTTTTTCGCTGTTATCCTCGTAGTAAATTTCTTGTCAAAGAAACGGTATAATGTAAATAAGAGAACACTGAGATTTATATTTGCAAATTACCTGTCCTCTTACCACTTAAGTCAAACTCTACATCTCTATGCAATAAGGGGGTTCAAAATCTTCTTATGCGTGATCTTCGCGGAAATTACATTCTGTCCCTCAATAAACCTAGAACAACCAGTTATGGTCTTAATTTTTTTTTCTTACGTATCAGCTAAGTTGCGGAATGCGCTACCTGATTTTGTCCGTACCACTGAGTCTACTGGTTTTAAACTAGAGAATCCAAGACCGCATTTTGTACGGCGGCTTTGCTTTTGAATTAACATATCTTTAACTATTATGTATTTACTTATGTGTCTGTATAGGTTATGTATTTTAGTTGTAAATGTAATATCTCGAAGACATTGGCTCTTGTAGTTATTCTGAAATTCGAGATGAAATAAAGTTTATGCATGTATGTATGTTACCTTTAGCAGGGCGCGTGCGTGCATTTTGTAATCTGCGACTGCAGTGCTTACCATATGACAGATAAAATGACTTTTCCGTTGAATACACAAGCCATTTAATTCTTACGCTAAATTGACAAGGGCGGTTTGGAGCTGTGAGTAACTGTGGTATATGAAGGTACGTGTATATGAAAGTAAATGAAGGTAGACGAAGGTAAATGAACGCGAATGAAGGTAGATGTAGGTAGCGGAAGGTAAATGGACATTAGTGAAGGTAAATGAAGGTACATGAAAATAAATCAAGGTGAATAAAGGTAAATAAAGATAAATGAATGAGGATGAAAAACATGTTGGTAGCTGAAGGTAACTGAATGTCAATGAAGGTATATGAAGGTAAGTGATGGTATATGAAATGGAAATAAACGTGAATGAAGGAAGATGAAGGTAGACTGAAG
>NC_090870.1:3242743-3250243 GCF_036669935.1 Montipora foliosa | reverse complement strand
TGTGAAAAATTGAAAAAAAGCTTGATGAGAAAGTAAATAGCAATAAATAACTGAAGAAAACAAACCTGGAGGTCATTTTTTTTGCTTCTTCACTGACGGCAAGCAACACAATCATGCACTGTGCTCATACATGACCTGATAACCTGTGACCTTGAGTGACCTTGACATGATAACTGTATAATCTGCAGTTATGACGTCACAGGCGCTGATTTCGAAAATTCACTGTAGGCTTCCGGCCAGTCACAAAAGAGTTAGAGAGTTGAATTTATAATAATAATTATTACCGTATTTACCCGTGTATAAGTCGACCTTTTATGGCCTCAAAAGAAGCTCCAAAAATCGCCCTCGACTTGTACACGGGTCAAAGATTTTGAGCCAAGTTCCAGCTAAGTAATTTATTCAAAATTAACATAATAACGTTGTCTTGGGCATAACGAACACAATGGACAAAGGCTGACGTACATTGTAAAAGACTTCAAAATGAATGACAAAAGACTTCAAAACGAATGTAAGCAATTCCAGTTGAAATAAAAAAGGATTTGTCCAACTCTAAATGTTGAAGATACTCACAAGCACAAATATGAAATAGACACTGGAAATTTTCGTTTTCCAAAGGCAGAAAGCTCTATAAGGCATTTCTGTTTCTTCGAGTAAAACACGCTCGTTCAACGGCTTAGTAACCTGGCGCAATACCTCGTGTTTGCGTGCAAGCATCGTCACTCGTGTTTGCGTGAAAATGCTGGTTGGTAATGATTGCTTTTTATTCTTTATACAAACCTGGCAGATTTAAATGCTTTTGCAAACTTCGTATTGTTTGGTTTATGAGTTTTGTTTTGTTTGTCATTTGAGAAATTGTAAGTCAAGGACCAATTAAACCTTGCACATTTTCGCATCGTTCGCAAGTTATTTTCAAAGATTGACTCCTGCTTCTGTGATGTTGCATTGTGCTTATCCTCTAAAGCCCTTTATCCTTGAACAACGAAACAGGTCAGTTTGAGGTTTACATGTTCGATTTTCAGAGAACTTTTTTGAAACTCAAGGACAAAATGCCCGCATATACAACAGCTGCTGAACTAAAAAACTATTAAGCGCTTGAGACCCTGATTTTTTTGTGTATCCACATTTCCAGAAATCGAAGAATACAAGATTAGTGTCCAATGAACATTTGACAAAGAAATTAAGAAATTGCGTTTTTTGCCATCAAAAATGGGGGGGTCGACTTATACATGGGATCGACCTATACACGGGTAAATACGGTATTATTAGCTTCATCAGTTTTATGCTGGCAACAAATGATTCACACCTCCTTAAAACATGATATTGAAATATAAATGTATGTACCCTTAGTTCATTCAAAGTTTTAATTGACATTTATAAAACTGACTTAATACATGTATATGTACCAAAGGTGGAAATGCCTAGCCCCTAAGTGAACCATATAGTTTTCTAGTTAGACACTAGTCTTGTTCAGTAACATTTGAAATGTAGACATCTACATACAAACTCAAGACACACACTACTCAGTATTACTTAGTTACACATGACACACACACACACACTACATGGTGAACACTTACTGCTTATTACTACTTACTGTAGTCGAAAACATTTAGAGATTTCAAATGGCTTAGACGCTATATTTGCTTTGATAGTAAATACTGTTTGACTTTTTTTTGGGAAAATAGGGAGACTGACTTTGCATATCAAGGCAAAGCTCAATCAAGCCAATAATAGCGTGTGTTTATAATTAGTAGAATTCTATCCTTTGAATAGTTTACTCCCTCGGAATAAAGAATAATCTGCACACCTTAGGAATAGATCTACATGTAGTTTAAGACCTAACATTAATTAATTTTTAAGCATAACTGAGCTATATAATTTTATATTTTTTTAGATTTTTAGAATTTTTCATATCTTTTCTCTGTTTTTGTATTTTTGTGCTTATAGATATTATTAATTTATTATAACATCTGATATGTATTTTTATCTGATGAATTAAGACTCATTATTATTATTACTGAGATCTTTGAAATCTTACTGCAATTTTTGGTGATCATCAACTGCTAAAGCTGACAAAGTTGTTTTTCCAATATTAGTCATAGAACATGCTTTATGAAAGTTACCTTTTGACACATATCTTGTGTTATATGTGTGAACTTCACTGGCGTAACAAAAGTGGTTGTCAAAGATGGAGGGTAGATGCTTTTTGTGCCACTGGTGGGAGAACTGAAGTAAACATAGTTTAAAAATGTTCTGTAATGTGAGTAGGTCTGATACAATGAGCACCGGACTGTCACGCGGGAGGTTGTGAGTTCAACTCCGGTCGGACCAACACTCAGGGTCTCACTGTGGAGAAAGTGCACACACACTCACTCACACTCACTGAGGAGAAAGTGCTGCCTTTGTAACTACATCTGCAAATGGTTTCAAGTCTTCTCGGATAAGGACGATAAGCCGGATGTCCCGTCTCACAACCCTTCAATGTTAATAATCCTGTGGGACGTAAAAGAACCCACACACTTGTCGCTAAGAGTAGGGCACGTAGTTCCCGTTGCTGTGATCTGTCTTCTGTTGTGTATCATGGTTGGGAGGGTAAAAAAGGGGCCACAGTATTTGGCGCAAGCTGTTGTGGCGCTCTGCCAGCTTGACTGGCAAAGTTAATAAAATAAAATAAAATAAATTATAAGTAGGGTTTTTTAGTGTTATTTTATATTAGGTAATTTCACAATTTAAACAAAGAGTTCTCTTTTGGCATTCGATTACTGTGATTTTATGTGAAGACCTGTTGAACATTCAACTGACTGGAAGGAGGGAAGGGATATATCAGGCAGTAGGAAACAGCAGGGCTGATGAATTGGAGTTAGGACTATTTGTTCGGGATTCATCTGTATTTTGTTAATTTTAATTTCATTAGGGCTTCATCTGTTTAAATCCTGGATTTTTATCACGATAAATTCCTGATAGGAGGGATTTATCTAAATCAACTCTCTTGTCCAACTTCCCCTCAGCAAATGTATCCCATCTGATGGCAATCTCATTTAAGTCACCCATATTAATTAGCTGGAACCCCAAAACTTTGCAATGGATCCCCAAATTTGAAAACCTGGATACATCTCTGAGATTATCGTGCAACATAACAGCACTCTAACATTTTTCTCCAATCTCCAAAAAAAATTATTGAAATTTCGTTTTTCCCCATAGTTGCTTTTCAATAGATTTGTTGTCATGACGTTGGTTGCCAAATTTTGTTGCTGAGGTGGACTTATGCAATCTTTTGATGGGGAAAATCGTGAAATATAAAAAGGCTTTAAAGTCAGATTAACCCACTGTCACCTTGAATGTCCTATGACGTCCCCAGTTGACAATTAAAATCGTCTGGCGTTGGACAGAGTAAAATCTGTTAAGTCTCACTCCCAGGGGTCAAAAGGTTAAAGCCGGGTTAAAGGTGCCGTTTATCTCTTATGTAAAAAAATGGCCCTGATTTTTTTTTTAAATTGGCAGTTTTCACATGTGTTTGTTGCAGGGTTATGCACTTGTGGAGTACGAGACATACAAGGAAGCGCAAGCTGCAATGGATGCTTTGAATGGGTCAGACTTGCTTGAACAAAAGATCGCAGTAGATTGGGCATTTGTCAAGGGAGCACAGAGAACATCCGGGTAAATGCATGAGTTTCTGTAGTTTATTTCCTCGTCTTTCAATTTGCAGTGGTCCTCATTGCACACTGCATGATTACAGTCAGAATTCACCATACAAGAAGACGACCTGGTTGTATCACTAACTTCATTCCTGTTTTGTTTCTTTAGATCAGGAAGAAGGAGAGATACCAGAAGATATTAGGACACCAATCTTTCTATTTGTTTTTCCAATAAAAGTAAAACTGGGTAAAGAGTATGCACGAGTTTTTACCAATGAGTGGATTATTTGAAAATGTTGAATTCTGTAATTCACTTTGTAGGAAATTTACCACAAAGACTTGTCTTTTCATTATAAACTTAATCAAATATTTCTGATTGGAAACACGAGCAAAACGTCTTTATTTTGTCAACCCTATTCACCGCTCTTAACTGAGATGATTCTCAGCTACAACTCTTATCACGAAAGTCGAAATATTGTAAAACAATCAGTGATTTCATTTGACTCTGTTTGACCTATTTTTCACATGCATGTCGCAGTTGAATTTTACGTATTTTTATTTCTTTGTGTAGGCAAAATTTATAACTTATTTTTAATTAAGAATTTTAGCTTTGCAGTGTTTAGTTGGTTTTTGTTGAAAGGCTTCTTTGTGATCTCCATCGACACGTAAAGATATCATGAACACAGACTTTAAAATCCGGGGGAGGGCTTCCCCTTAAGCATGGCTGTGCCCTTTAAAAGTAAATAATTCAAAACAGTTTTGTCTCTAGCCTGTAGTTTTTTCCGTTTGCTTGTACATAATCTGTTGAACTAGTTGTTATTTGCATGGTCACAATTCTCTGTTCTCATCTTACTACTTTAAAGTCTTGGTAAATTGTCAATGAAAGTCTGTTTCCTATTACAGTTGTGTTTTTTTATTGTCTTTTTTTGTCCTCTTTGTGCTCAACATTTCTCCATGGGATTCCAACTTGCAGTTTTTGAGGAGTTATATGGAGGTATATCTATGACAAAATGCAATCCTCTGTAATTGATATTATAGTTATTTCCAAATCGTGAATGCATCGATCCGAAGCTGAAGGGCGAACACTCGTTTCACGTATCATGCAGATAGTCAAAATGCAGAAAGGTATACTGGTTAGGCATAACGCGAAAAGGCAAAACGCAAACAGGCATAACGGAAATAAGAATAACGCGAAAAGAAATAACGCAAGTGGACATAAGGTAAAAAAGTATAATACAAATAGGCATAGCACAAAAAGGCAAAACGCAAAGAGATGGAGGAGGGGGATGGGTAGGTGATCGCGCCTGCAGAAACTCCTGGTAGCGCCTGCAGAAACTCGTGTCGCTGCTTCAGATAGCACCATTTTGAATTGAACGTGGCTGCAAATCGTGCAGGTTCTTCTTCACAGATATAAAAAACGCACAAAAAACACCAGGTACCCGCGCAGCATTGACTTCGTTGTAGAAGTTTTCTGTCATTCTCAGAGATGCCAACCTATGGAGATCTAAAATCTGGAGATTTTTTCCAGCTGGTCTCCCCTCCCCTCCCCCCTCGATCAACCTACCCACTCCCCCTTCCCTCCTCTCCCCTCTTAAACGCACCCACCCATCCCCCAGCAGCTCCTTCAGAATACAAGAATATTCTGCCGCCATTGTGAATTTGCAGAAAAACAGGGTACTTGTGGCAAGGGTTAATCGGATATCCAATCAAACAATCGGTTATATATATATGGCTATGATAGCTAAAGGAAGTCATTTTGTTTAGTTCTATTAACGTGTGTTTGAAACTCAGAGATGAAGAAGTGCATTAAGAAACAATGAAACGAATTTGAAAATGTCGATGTTTTTTAAAACTTGGGGATGCAATTTGAGTCTAGAATGGAGAAACGTCTGTAAAAGGTTCAGAGTCGTTTTTATCCGGGAGATTTAATGACCCGTACGGGAGACCGGGAGATTCGTTCCGTATCCGGGAGACTCCCGGATAATCCGGGAGAGTTGGCACGTATGCATTCTTCGAAGAATGGAGCTGTGCACTCTGAGGGCAAATAGTTTCAGCTCTTAAAAGGACGTCGATTAATTGTTCAAATCGAAAAGAAACAATCACTTTCGAAACCATTTTTTTCCTGGCGCACTGGTTCACTTCAGTAAGAATTCTCCTCAAATATTGAGCCAAGGCATTATGAGTGGACGAAGAAGGTGTCGCCCGCTCGAACACCATCTCTCAAAAGATACGTTATTTTAACGAAGGCTCATGGTTCGACTTCGGCGCATGCCCAAGTCCTTCGACCGCTGATTATGTCGCGTGATGACTATTAATGTGATACCTTTTCGCGTTATGCCTATTCGCGCTATACCTTTTTGCGTAATGTCTATTCGCGTTATACCTATTTGCGTGATGACTTTTACCAGTATGCCTATCTGCATGATACCTGAAAAGGGTGTTCGCCCTTCAGCTTCGGATCGATGCATTCACGATTTGGAAATAACTATATCACTTACAGAGGATTGCATTTTGTTACAGATATACCTGCAAAGAGTTACAAAGTAATCTTAACAATAACCCAGTTAAATACTCTGGACTATTTCGGAAATGACTGACACCATAAAGTTTGTTTTATTTTATGATTACGAATCGTGTTTTGCAGAGCATTGTGTATTAGTCCTTTCCACACTCTTAGCCTGTCGGGACGGGGGGAAAAACCATTTAGAACGAAGGGAGAAACTAGCGTGAGGAAGAAAGAAGACTGCGTTGAGGCCCCTCCTGCCTCTTATTTTCCGTGTAAATACTGATTTTTGTTTAGAACAGGCCGACTGATTCTGTAAGTGACAGGTTATGTATTATTCTTACACGTTATGTACAAGTAGCCGGGTTATCACGGTGAGCAGGAAAATGTACATGCGTTCGTGAATGCGGACACACTGACCACAAAATTCAAATAAGTTTTTTGTAATATTCAATGTCCAAGGCATATGGTCGAGGAGTGCTTTATTACCGAAGCCCTATTAGGGGTTATCGGGGTACGTGATATATATATATTTTTTCTTTTGGGGGGGGGGGGGGGGGAATTAACCGGATACAGGATATTTATGGAAGAGATTCCGGGATACTGAGCATCAAAAGTAGTCGTTGGTCAATACGGAGGGCGAAAATAGATAAAACGATACTCACAAATGCGATTAATTTGTATTTTTCCGTCAAATATTCACAATATCTACCAATATCGGTCTCTCCAAAGAACGTGTTTGAGAAAAGCCCTCCCCCTCCCTCCAGGGGCACAATGACGTCTCAAAAGTAACTGGCATTATAGGGATACAAACCACAGGAATTAACGGGATACGGGATACTAAGACCCCTCTAATGGCGCCTCAGTACCAGTCATTGATAAGCAATGAACTGAATCTCTCGGTTGCCGAAAATGATCTGCGACAAACAAGGCCTTGCAACCGTCAATGTCAGTATAACTTTGCAACAGAACTGTTCAACTTTTTCTTCTGGTTGAAACAAAATTTTGACGGGGGATAGGCATGACACAATGGCTCTGCAGCTGCATTTGTGCCTGTGAGTGTTGTTTAGAAAAGAACTAATTCACAGCCTTGGATGTAAGCCATATTGAATGGTTTCTTCTGGTCTTGTTTGTCTGGATGTTTTTCAGTTCAGTTTTGAATTGTGCCCATCGCTGCTCCAGCCTTGATTGCCTGTCTCCTTGACTGACAAGCCTGGTATGAAAAAAACAAAACAAAGTCACTGTTCACATCACGAGATTTGCACAATCATACACGACAGACTTCACTGGAGTGGAGCTAATCATGATTGCCAAATCTAGCCAACAGTTATCACGTCTTGCTTACATTATGAGCTCGAGGCC
>NC_090870.1:3217743-3237743 GCF_036669935.1 Montipora foliosa | reverse complement strand
GAATAGCTTCAAATTGTTGACATTGGAAGCCTTGTTTTAAAGAGGCGATATTTTAGTCTCCTACACAGCCTCACCCAACATGACGCACCTAATATCGGCTACAAAGGTTACTATAACTGCCATGCGTATAGTAAGCTCTGCATAATTATATAGTCATGGGTAAATGTTCAATTAATTGGCTGTCGGACGGCTGGCTCTTGATGTTCGGTTGGTTCGCACCAACTGAAATGAAGGGACTATCTCGAAATATAGTAGTAAATTTTGGGCTGGAATGACCCAAAAATGTTTTATCATTTACTTTTCACCAGGAATTGTTGAAAATTTTGGCGAAGATGGTAAGCACTCATACCTGTACTTGGAGAAATGCTTTTCTTAATCTACAAGAGTTTTTCTGCTAAGTAAGTACTATGCCTCTTGGCCAATCAACCCCAAATATCTCCGTTTATGCTGAATATATATGCACTAATTAAAAGAGAAAAAAAGGAATGAAAGGCCTGTGGAGTAGAAGTCATTAGCTCCTGGTCAGACAAGTTGCATCTCAGGACGAGAGGTTGTTGTGGCTAAAAAGGACAGCTCTTGGTCTTTGTTATCAAGAACATTTTTCATATAAAAAGTAAAACAAATTATTATCACCAAAATTCCTACTTGTACTGGCTTGAAATTAAGAAGGCTCTAATTGAATGACCTTATAAATGGCCTTTGAGTAATTTTCTAAAATGAAGTCAAAATAAACTATTCTGTCACCTCTGTAAAGATCCCATACGATAACTGCTCCATTTTTGAGTCCCACTGCCATAAATGTACCACACTCACTAATGGCGCTAATGGTTATCTGGTCTGAGTGGGGCCACACAATATCGGGCTTGTGTTCTAGATCTGAGAAAATAATTTTATGTCTCTATGGTAGCAATGAAAAAATAGAAATAGAAATAAGGAACAGGAGGGCTAAGTTGTATGCAAAATTTGCCTCTCCCTGAAAAAATGAGACAATATTCGATGAGATACAGCACTGCATGTTCACACGATTCACACAGTTTCGTTTTGCATGTTTCATGATAAAATCCATTGTCTCGTCTCTTTAGCGGAAGCGTCTTCAGTCAGAATAACTGGCCATCAAATTGTCCTGTTAAAGCGGCGTCGTTTCAAGAACAAGGCATCTCTATTTTTTTTTTGCAATCGATCGCCGGGTATTCTAAAGTTTAGCCAAAACATGAGGTTGATGTGGAACGGTTTAAAGACTACTTGAGTCATTCATATTCCGGCCAAAGGAATGCCATGGAAAACGACCTTCATTGCATGCAAGAGAAAAGAACAGGATTAACAGAACATCTAACAAATCAATCACCTTTCGCAGTCTTGGCAAGTGAGTAAATAAACAACTGTGTTCCCCTTGACCACCATACTGACAAGGAATTTACCTTAGCTGAAAATAAGAAAAATTATTATAACTTGGCAAGCCGTATTTTACCCACTAAATTTAACAACTTGTTTTTACTGCTTCATTTGAAGATGTATAGACATAATAAAATTAATATCTTAAATGTGTCAGTTATGGATTATTGTTTTTCCTCATCATTTGACAGGGCAATGGCCCTCATGCACATAAATTGAAGTGGGTGAAAGTTATGGCCTTGAACATGGTCAATAAGTTGTTACTCTTAAGTACAAGAAATCATTTAATATCAACTACCATATTGCAGTAAGATGTGAGAACTGCAGTGCCTGCTGACTTACTAGCCTAAAAGCAGGCTCTCTCTTTAGTCTGCTGGCAGGCTTCCGACTTACTTGGAGCAGATTCCATTCCTGATGGCACCAATCTGCTTGGTGTTAAGAAATGTACCCTTGGAAACCTGTCAAAGTAATGTGAGCATTTAAAAAATACACAAAAACATCACTATGATGGTAGTAAGTGCATAGGATTCCACCCACACAGGATTATGACCATCATAACATTATCTCTACAAATTCACCACTACTGTACACTGCTTGGAAGCTTAGTTGTTCCAGGCATTCAGAGTGTGTTAGAGAAGGATCAAGATCACGACAATACTAAAATTAAATTTAATACTATAATGTTGAGAGTATGCAGGAAAAGAGATTTGATTCACCATCAATTTTTGTCTTTCCTCTCAAGTTTGCACATGGGGAACCGGCTGGACTAGTACATTATGTGATTCAAAGGGAAGTTAGTGTTAAACGGGGATGAATATCATGAAGTAAATCTATATAAAGGCCTAAAAGAAAGAATGGCACGCAAGAAAAATCTGGCCCCTTCTCTTGTTTTCAGCTTGCAGTACAAAAGGCATGAATGATATAATTTCCAAGTTATGATCAGCAGTCAGTTATTCTTAAATAAATCTTAAAGATCTTTCAGGATGATAAAAGTGACTATTGTAAGGTTCTTTTTACAAGAAGAAAAAGGAAAAATTTTCACAGAGTTCTGCATCAATGGCTGATTGACAAACTAATCATTTGTGCCTAAGTACCGGTAATACACCTTTCCAGACCCTAAGCAACCTCTTCCTTCTCTTAACCTTCATGGATGCTGTACGTTATCTTAATTTGCACTCAAGAAGCCTTGACCTTCATCACACAAACTGGCAGCCGAAGAAGAAATGTTCTCATTTTATAGTCTAAAGGTTTTATTATGCTTCTTTCGTTTTACTGTGTGAATCCAAAAACCGTGAACATTTTGACTTGATTTTGACACTTCCCAATGTACAGCCACCAATCATAAGCGACATGAAACCACACTCTGGTTGCAGTTTCCTCGTGGGTAATTGGCTTTTTTCTTGAAACACAATAACATTTCATAATATTTCCAATGTTCACAGCTTTCGGATTTTCACAGTAAGCCTAAAAGCTACAGGTTTTTTTTTTACAATACACTCCTTGACATTCACATAATTCCTGTTAATTTGTACCCTTAGAGGGCATCATACCTAAAGAACAGCACCAAGTACCAGTGATCCAAGTAAATAGCCAAGAACTACTTTTACCTGGTCAAATTCTCTTCATCTTTGTTAATATACTTCATCTCCTTGGCATGAATTCTGTGAAATGCTTTATCACAGTTTTCAAAATACTGGGACATCAATACATGATTTGCACCAGTGCCTATAACATTGCCCTCAGCATCAATGGCTCTCAAAGCTGCAGAGCAGTTAGTAGCTGCACAAGGACCTACTGGAGCAGGAGACCGCACTCGTAAAACTGGAACAGGCTTAGTAAACATAGCCCCTGATTGACCAGGCTGGGTCTGACCTCCTTGAGCAGAACTTGGTCTTGATCCCGTTGATGGCTTTAGAAATACAAAGCAAGGAATGCACAACTACTTAATATTAATAACTACTATATAACACTTCAAGCTTATCCACTGCTCAACTTTCCTTTGTGATCATTATATTACTACAACTGCTACCATAACTAACACTGCAGAACTACAGGACTTAAGCAATTGGCCTGATATAAGATATCTCTAAATTAATTCCTTGGCTATCTTAGCTTGTCACCCTCTATTGTATTTAGCTTTTAGAATGGCAAAGAATTAGCAAACAAGTTGGAGCAATAAGAGTGCCTTTTATCCTTTTTCAGCTGAGTGATTGCAATTGACTAAAACTGTGCAATCTCAACTAACACAGTCAGTAAGCAGGCTCTCTTCCCTTGCCCTGTGGTGTCAGCCTACTTGCATGTTACCACTTACAAGACAGAACAAACACTGAACTTGAACCTTCTGTGATGAAAGAGAGAAGACCACTTATCAAATCACTAAAGAGTCATGACAAAAATCTACTTACAGACTGAGTATATTAACTTGAAACTGCTTGCAGTGGATGAAGTGGAGGAAATTCATGACCATTACAGATACACAGAATATGATTAATGGAAATATAACCAAGATCATACAGTGCAGATTACCCACAACTTACATCCACAGTGCCTTGGTCTTCAAAAGGTTTTCCAAGCTGGTCTACTGCGATTGATTCTTCTGTACCCTAAAAAGACATCATAGTTAACATTAACACCTGTGTGATTCTTTTATTTCACTACCAACTTAGCGCTGTAACTCCTCATTGGACCAGGTGTATTTTTTAAAGGTTGATGATGTATTCATATTAATCTAGCAATATACCAAAGTCAATAAAGCCTAATGATTTATTCATCCACAGAATAAGAACTGATCGGTAAAAAACTAGTTGTGATTAAAACTAACCAATATTGAGTCCATGGTTGGTTTCCTGGATGATGGAACAAAGGCTGATAAAACAGCATCCATTTCCTTGATCCATGTTTCTTTGGGAACTCTATAGATTTCGAGCCAACTCTCCTTTGTTGCCACTATTTGAGAAATTATACTCCACACAATTATTATTTAATTTACAAAAGACTAAGTTTATGTTTGGGCTTGTTTTAACAAAAAGATGTGCTAAATAAGCACAGCACTTCAGAAAACTGTAGACATACAGTGTTTACAGAGCTGCATCAAATCTGTGCAAATTAAAAAGAAGCAATTAAGGAGGACAACCTGTTATATTCTAACACCCAGCATTTATCTTTCTTGTTTCAAGACAATAAACCACACCTAATCCTGTGAAAAAACAATATACTCTGTTTTTGCTTGAACTGTTCATCACCATCTTTAATTGTATGTTACACTTGCACAAGTTCAAACAAAAACAGGGGGGAGTAACTCCTCCTTCATCTTTGTGTGAATTGATTCCACCCTTGAAATTATTATATGGAGAGGTCAGACAAAAAGACAGCCTTTGACCCTGTTGATGAGGCTTAATTATCTATCTCACGTAACAATACCATCTTAACTAAATAAATTTCTCAGCACACTGCAAGCACAACCCTACCAGTTCTTTTAACCTGATTCTGGTCGAAGCAAGGATTGATTACCCCACAATCTGATAGTCTGGGTCCTCTTGATAAAAACTGAGCTAATTGATCAGCAGTCAATGGTAGTTAGTTAAAATTAATAAAATAATACATTCAAAAGATTTAAGAAGCACAAAAATGTTACCTTCCCAGCCAATCCCAACGTATCCACCATCCTGACTTATTTGCACAAAAGTTGCCCTTGACTGCTTGTTCAGGTTGTCCTAATTTTGAAGGCAAAATAATAACAATTAATAATAATAATAATAATAATAATAATAATAATAATAGTAGTAGTAACAAACTGATAATATTACCACTAATAATAAGAACAATTAGGATAATAATTATTATTACTTTAATTGAGTCTTAAGGTTATATGTACAATATGTAGCCACTAGTCTGGCAAGCAGAAGTGTTTGGATAAGGACAATAAAATGTAGGCCCCATCTCACAACCCTTCAATGTTCATAAAACCTGTGGGACGTTTTAAAGATCCCACACACTTGTTGAAAAGAGTAGGGCATGTAGTTCCCGGTGTTGTGGTCTGTCTTCTGTGGTGTATCATGGTTGGGAGGGTAAAGGCTCGAAGATACTACATAAACTCCAAGGGCAAAATAGAGAGAAGAGATGAGATGAAGGCTTTAGCTTAAGTGCTTGATTTGGAAAAATCAAATGAAATGAAATGTTGGTTCTTGGTGAGAGACTAAGACTTGGGTATCAAGAGGAAAACCTCACGGAGTAGAGTGGAGAACCAACAAGCTCAAACCACACATGGCGTCACGGCTGGTGAGTGACCCTGGGACACTTTCGTGGAAGCTGAGTGCTCTCCCTACTACACCAGCCTAGGTGGTCGCTACGACATTTTACAGGAATGAGTAATATCTCTAACCTTTTGGACACGAAGCAAAGAATCTCCAGCTTAGCTTTTACATGTACGTCACTGTTAATCATGCCTAAAATAGTGATACACTCTTCCATGTGTTATATGTGGTCAGGTTAGACTTACCTGGTCATTGAATGTTCTTATAAGCACAAGTTTATCAGCAGTGAAGCAATATAGCTTAGCAAAACCTAGAAAGTAAAAAAGAACAGAGTGTTATGGTGTTAATGAATAAAGTTTGATGAATAAGAAGTTATTCATCAATGGACTATGTGTTAATGAATAAGGTTTTTGATGAATAAGAAGTTATGTAATTCCCAGAGCGGATGTAAAGGTTTATATAGCATGTGTTCCCCCATTAACATTTTGTAAGTTAGTAGTTATTGAGTAAGATTTAAAGTTTTCAGTCGGCCGTTTTATCCGCGGGTCATTTCTTGCATACGGACACAACACAGAGATACTGTAGCATTATTTTGTTTAGTGTCGAATCATTCCACTTCTCTTCTTGGTTTACGGTCATGCAGCACAACCCAGATCATTCCAATACTTGTGCCCAACTCAACAAACCGTTCGCAACTATTTACAGAGGATCAACCACTGGCATGTATGAAGAGAACATGGGATTGGAGAGGAAGAAATGCTACTGAAGTAGGCTTGGAGAGCAACATCGATTTGTCCCGCCATAATGGCTCTGTCAATTCCAAGCCCACTCATGCATTCTCCCTCCAAGGGCATCTATCTTTTTCTCACAAACGTTGGAAATGTTTTATGTGCAAATCCCAACAGTGGAGCTCCTCAGTTACTGCCTCAAGACAGCAACAATATTTCATAAAATAATCATTACAAAATAGAATATAAACTAAAATAATGATAATTATTTTGGCTTGAAACTTTGCTTGTGTTTTTACCCCTGTACTGGCCAATTTTACTAAATGCCCAACCCTGGGGGAGCAAATGGAAAAAAGCCTGACAAATGCCAAGGGGTGGAGGGGTTGGGAAATGCACTATGAATAGGCCTTTTCGATATATTAAAATTCAGCTTGAAAGAGACGTTTAGAGGACAAAGACAAAGGAAAGTGGAGGATATGCAAATATTTTTCACATTTTTTCCAACATGTTTCTATCGTTGTTGTCCTCACTGCCTCACTATCAAGCTGAATATTCGATATTTCGAAAATGGCCTATTGACAGAGCCATGATTCTCCAATTGACATTTCGGACTTAGCTGGTATCAAGTCATCTGCAGGTGACCGTGAAGCCTTCACCCACCTCCATTATCCAAGGTGGAAATCAGATAGTATCCATCCTGGACATAACAGGCTGAAATCTGTGAGATAGTATTTTCTGTGTCTTCGACACAAGCAATAGTTGTCCCTAAAACACCGTCCACAACTGTCAGGCCTTTATCACAGCCCAGGAACAAATAACTACCATCGGGCACTGTACAAACAAAGGATGTTTTGCAGTAATCAGATAGCTCTTTTCCAAGATCAAACAATGGTAAAACGACCTTAGAGCGCCTCAAAGCCTTTCTTTCCTCGATATCCTCGATAATCTCCCAAGCATCATCGAAAATCTTTCGTACAGTCTTGTCAACCAGGCGAAACGGCTGAGGCAAATCATCAAAAATTTGATCAGGATCCGCGACAAAGTTCCCGTCTCCTTCTTCGTCCGAAGGAGGGCTTAGAGGGCGTTTTGCTTTTCTGCCACGCATTCTTCAAATTCGAGAGGCTAACAAACCGTTCATCACATTCCTGTCAGAGCAGTGTTGTTTGACCGCCATTTTGTCTTTCCTTGACAACAATGTTTTCATACTTAGTCTCCCTCGCCAAATTCTAGCGCTCGACTTAGTTCTCTTCCAGGGTCAAAGTCAAAGAGCAAATGAAGATTTCCATTCCACGGTGGAAGTGTGAAGAGTTGTGTGGATAGTTTCTTATACTTCTGGTGGCCCGCACAAGCCACCGTAGTTTCGTGCTCTGTTAGTTTCCTCCAAAAGATTGGGAAATGGACGTAATTACAGCGGTAGTGAAGTACAATCAACAGACTTTGGGGAGAGATAAACTCTGTAGGTATGTGACGAAATGTGTATTTCAGCTGGAGAATCGAGTTTGTTTACGTTGCTGGCAATTTACAGTTATATTTACATTTCATATAACAACAATCGATCCGGGTTATAACATTGTCATGTTTATTGTAGGTATCTTGAGATTAGAGAGATCTATAAACCTAGATTTTTTTGGTTTGGTGTGTTCGAATGAAACCCAAAAGGTTGAAGCACGCGCGTACCAGCTTACATTTTTTTACTTGCGATCGTGTATTAAGTTTGTTTATTTAACTGTTTCATTTAGATTGGATTTTATGCCAATGACAAGGGTTTAACAGTTGACTGAATTTGCTAAAAGTAGGAAAATGTAGTTCTGTTGATTGTCATGGGCAAGTCTAAGTTACTTGCTTTTAGTTACAAAGGGAAGTTTAATGCCATGATACCCGACGTTGATCACAAAATGTATCATCAGTTACATGTGCCTGCTGGCCTCAAGGCTGTTTGAAGTAACAATAACATACCAATTTTGCAGTGCATGGATGTGTATGAACATAGCAAAAACTTGTTTATTCTTGGTATGTGTGAATACATGTTGTTGCTTTTGGTTTAGAATTTAAATAGTAACCGCTTACTAACCGAGCACGAGGGCCGTACTGGGGAATATTGGTCCGAGGTCGTGGCAGTACGGACCGAGCAAAGCGAGGTCCGTACTGCCACGACCGAGGGCCAATATTCCGCAGAACGGCCCGAGCAAGCTAGGTTAGTAAGTCGTTTATTATATGGCACTCTGTTTCTGATAGTAAAATGCACTTCCGGTGCAATCAATCTTTTTAGCTTTTTATCTTTTAGCTTTTTATCTTTTTAGCTTTTCAATCTTTTTATCTTTCAATCTTTTTAGCTTTTTCTGGTAGTTTCACTGTGAAGAATGACAATATTCACGGTGTTTTTTTCGCTGTTTTGGTTGCAAATTATGAATTTGCCGGCTTTGCTCCAAAACAAAAATACACGGCTTAGACCGTTTCCACGGAAATGGTCCGTACTGCAAAATCCCGACCGAGAAAGAACCAATCAGAGCGCTGGGATTTGCCCAAGACTAGCTTTGCCATATAATAATGATAATTATTACATGTATGTTAGTTTTATTTCTTTTTGTTATTTTGCTTTTTTGACAGAGTTGTGCGTGTTTGTGCATGTATTAAAGCAAGTTGATTTTGTTGAAGCTACAATAATAATCAGTATTATTCATTCAAAATATTTCCCCGTTTCTGATTGGTTAAAACCACACGCATAATTCACCATAACCAGCTGCTGTTCACCAAATTTGGAAAGAAACTTCGTCATATTGAATCAATGACGTCAAAAGTGCAGCCCGCTGCAAATTATTGAACCGTTGACTGAAAAAAGCTGGGGACGAGATTGTGTTATTTTTGTTGAGCAGAAAAATGGCTGCGAGTATATAGGTTTAGAAGTTTGAGCGAAGAAAATATTTTGAATGAATAATAAAGCAATTATTGAATTTGGCTTTCGTAGAATATGAAGAATTCTGCAGATCTCGGAGGATGTTATCCACCTCGGCCTTCGGCTTTGGTGGATAACACCCTCCTCGACCTGCGAATTCTTCATATCCTACTCAGCCTCATTCAATAATTGCTAATTATAAGATTCTTTTGATTTTCTATATCAGGATAATTCAATATGGCTCTAGATTATCAAGTTATCTTTTGGCCCAAGCTGGTGCAAGTGCTGATTTGGTAAACAGACTTAAAACTCTTGATAAACAGACCAGTACGTCAAGGAAGAGTGAGTATCATAGTCACATTTAGTGATTCATATCTTGTGAAGTCATTTAAGACACAGTCCTAACTGGTGTGGAAAGAAGTGTGTGGAGCAGTAATACACTGTAATATTATTTTAATATTATTACCTCTTGATGCCATGTTGTGACATGCTCTGGTATTTTGACCCCTTTCCACTTCTCATTGCATTGAATTTAACTGTGAAATACTGTAGCAAAAAATGACATAAACAACCCATACAAACAAGTTTAAATAAAAATTGAGTGCTCTTTGTACAGATAAAACAACAATACTGCACTGTACAATTTCAGTTTTTCAAATTTGTATGTGTTTCCTAGCATTTGAACATCTTTCATTTACCCCCACAAAAAAAAATTCAGTGAACAATTAGCCAATGTTTGTGCAACATAATATTGTTACTGCTGTCAGTCCTAGCTCAAGGATGAGTTGATAAGTGTGGGGGTGAAGAGAAGTGACTTAATTTTTTTTGTTTTTTGCTTTTTACTGTATATGTGGCTGCCATAGACTGAATGCAAAAATTATTCTTTCATCTTTGTGCAAATTAACCTGACTACCTTGTCTTACAGCCAACTCTCAATTTTACACAATAAGGCCAGTAAGGCCAATTGACACAAACACAAAAGAATAATTAATTGGCGGCCATTTTTTTGCATTTGGTCAATGACCAGTCAAAGAAACACAAATGATGGAATCTTTAATGCTTTGTTTCTCAAATACTTAGTTTTTAGATTGGGAAGGAGCTTGGACATGATCTTGGGAGCTATAAGAGCAAGAGAAATTCGTCATGACAGTGTTCTCAAAATTCTCATTATCTGCCGCCGCATCACTTTTGCCTTTTATTACATCATTGACCACATCACATGGGCAGTAAGGCTGGGACTGTACAAGTCAAACCTCAAAGAATGGTCAAAGTTAGAGGCCAAATTGTGGCTTATTGCTCTTGGCTTTGGACTCTTGAGAAATCTGTATGACATTCTTAACTTAGTTCTTGTTCCAGCAAAGAAAAATGATGGGGAAGAAAGGTCCATTCAGAGTAATTCAGTGACTACACGACTGGCGTCTCGTCCAGAAATCCTGCTAGATACAGTAAAAAATTCAGCTGATTTTCTGTTACCCTTCAATGTTATGGGGATGATTGAATTGAACGTTGGATTAGCTGGTTTACTGGGGCTAATATCGTCAATTGCCGGTGCAGTTCCTGTATGGAATCCCAACATGAAATTAAAACCATCATAGCCTTTTTGTTTTAGGAACAGTATTAGGTAGGAGGCACACTGATTTTAGCCTTGATTTTCAATAACCTCTTTCTCCTGGTGGGCCATAGATAAAGAGTTAAACATCTCTCTAGTTTTAACCCTCTGATGGGTAATTGGAGTGAAGAGGTGGATCAATGTCTAGGTTTATCATTTTTTAGTGGATTGATTCCCTAGGGTAACTAAGATCTGCAATGTATTAATAAATAATTTTCACTTCCTTAAAAAATGGAAATATAACTGGAAGGTCTGTGCATAATTTTATTTCCTGGAAATGAAGTGCAATCCAGTTGAAAAAAAAAATACTTCCCATATTGGGCATCACAGCAAGAAGTTATACTTATCTTATCCAAATTGGGGTTTGCTCTAAAATTTGAGGGCACTTGTCTCCTGTGTGTCTCAAAAATCAATCAATCACAGCTTCAATAACTTGTGTTCTTTGTTCAGTTTTCTTTTAGTTGGGATAATACCAAATGTTGTGCATGTTCAGGTAGAATAACAATTAAAAAATACAACTTGTACTGAAATTTTTTAATCTTATACCTAACGAATTATTTTTAGACATTTTATGTTAAAAAAACTTATCATTGCTAAGCAAGGAACATTTTGGCTAATGCGCGGTGTAAAGCGCACCACACTGGTGATGTCACAGAGAAACACTGGGCACAGAGGAGCAGTCCACGCACAGAGGAACAGTGGACACACAGCAACATTAGGCACAAAGTAACTGCACATTAAGCAACATTTTAACAACAAGCTCCAACTGGCTGTGATCTCTTTCACTTCAAAGTATATTGTTTAGTTAAGGTTTGATGATCAAACCCTTTCACGACCAGAACGTTTCAATATGTAGACTATATCAAACACAGTAGCATGTTTCCCACATATCAGTCCAATGCCTTGACCGTGTTCTTTATCTGAATGTGGATAAGGCAAGTCATCCTTCTTGGGAGAGAGAGTAGAATCAATTCCACAAAGTTTCCATCAAACATTTGTCAAAGAAGCTTGCTGTTAAAAATAGTCTCTCTGACAGACAACTGTCGCCACTTTACAGTACCATCTCCTCCACAGGAGAACAACTGACCATTTGGCTGCAGACACATCATTGCCACGCCTTGTGTCCCATATTTGAGGAGATAAGCTCCTTTTCCATGCTCTTTTGGATAGCACTCTAATTCCTCATGTACTGATAAACCCCAAACCTAAAATATAAATGCAAAACCGACAGGTGTTAGGACTGGTAAGCCAAATGCGATGCCGTAAGCGTGCTTCTGAAAGCTGGGAAGCAGGATTCGAGCAGTTTGTGGTGCGAGCGCTCTCCGCAGTCTACCCACAGGTTTAATTCTTCTATGTGTTTTACACTTGTTAGTTTTCTACTCTACCGAAACGGTCTTCCTCCGTGTTCCGTACTTATTCCCCTTCCCCTCCCCCTCAAAGGATAGTTCATACGATGTACTTTGATTCTCATTAAATTAGCGTGGCCTCTCTTATAATACGAGCCTCAACCAATGCATGGTGGTTTCACTTTTTAGCGATAGTTAGACCATAGGACTTCAGTTGTAAACGACAGAAAACATTCAATTTGACGAATGCTTGGAAATGTGTTTGCAATGCAACTGTTCTAAAGTGGTCGTAGTCGTACGAGATGTAAGTAGAGCAAAATTTAAACATTTCGTTCATACACAAAACGACACGTTTTCATTCTGATTACCTTAATATCGCCATCTTCTGAGCCAGAAATGAAGAACTCCTCGTTTTCATCAACAACGATACTCTTGACGGGTGCATCATGAGCTAAAAATGTATGACGTAATTGGCGTTGCCTTAAATCAAATATACCTTTGACAAAGTCAAGGCAGAATACTCACTTTTCTTCAGTTGTAACATAGTAGGTCACAAAAAGGGCGCTTCTATTTCCGTTGCGTCAGAGGGTACGACTCTATAAGGCTTACTGTGCAGGGGAACTCGTCTTACTTTTCATCTTGTTTAGTTCACTGCTCTGACCATCTTCGCGTTTTAATCAAAATATCAGATCTAGCATCGTGTGTACGGCAAACGTCAGGCTGGAATTTGCGTTTTCGCAATAAATGAAAGAAATGTATTTGATTTTGGCTGATTCCTTGCCTGTTCGCAACAGATATCGAGCAACTTCTAAAATGAGAAAATTTTCACACTTCTACGGCAAAGCAGAAACTTGAATTCTGTTCGCCATTTCACATAAAGGCTATGCTACATCTCTATGGGTATTAAAGTCCCAAAAAATATACTCGCGTTATCTACCCTAATAAGACCGAAACTGCAGAAAGATTTGGAATCATAATGATCTCGGTTCGTGGAACTAGAGGACTAACTCAGTGTGCTTGCTCTCACTTTAACTCTGTCATAATCAACAAAGGACACAAGAACGGGTCTCCTCAACGGACTGACGAATTTCACTCCTAAGGCCTCATTATTGAAGCCAATGGAGAGATTAAACTTTGTGTTTACCGTCGATAGGAAACGCCGGTACGCTAATGCGTGTCAAGAAGTCTTAATTTTAGTTAATTTAACTCATCGTGATAACTGGGTGGCCAAAAGGAAAAAAAATGGCCTGAAATCAAATAGCCTTCATAAAGTTTGGGCAAACAGCAAATTAAAGTCCAACCTCTGCCATAAGGGAGCTTAAGATCTACGACGACGACGTCGTCGAAAACGCCAGAAAACAATGATATCATTGGTTAAAAGAGCATGCATAATCGTGCTGCACGTGCACGGATTTTAGCTCATATTTTTGCGGTTCTCTGCATGACGACGACGTTAAATCACTAAATTTTAGGTTTTGACGACAACGTTAGCATGCAACAGAGAATCTTTCATTGTCTATTTTCAGTCTGAAACCGCTCGTACCAATTTATTTTTAGGAAACTTCGCCCACATTGTACGAAGTGAAGGAGGTGGAATAATCGCGAAAGACTTTTACTAGAGCAAAGCTCTATTTTGAGGTGACGTTTTCGTCGACGTCGCCATCGTAGATCTTAAGCTCCCTATAAACGTAAAGGTTTACAGACAGATCTCAACTGACGCACATATTTTACTCGAGCTCCAGTCAGAAACCATGACTGCCTCTTGTTTTAGTTTACTTCTGACTTCATATGACTTGCTAGATAGTTGGACTGCACAGAACGAGAGAAATTGATTTCACTAAACCAGAAACCCATAAGAGTTGAAACGTGTAACGCGCGTTCACAGCTTCCGAATATTCAGTGCAAACTGATTGGTTGAATGTTTCAGTGCTAAGTACCATATTTGGAAACCCCTCGTTCTTGTTGTTCCAAATATGGTACTTAGCAAGTTGAATATTCAGAAGCTTGTTTCGCAGCACACAAGGGGCCGTTACACGTTTCAACCCTTATGGGTTTCTGAATAAACTCAGTTTTCACAAACAGCAAACTGTAGCCTGGAAAACGGTTTTCCGTAAAATTGAGGCTGAATCTCTCCACAAGACAAAGACAAGGGGCCGAACGCAGTCGAAGGCACCCCCGATGCTCCTGTTTCAATAATTTCTACCGTATATTTATGCACCTGTCAATTGAAACCCCCACCCCGGGGAAGTATGGTGCATTGATGGGGGTTACTAAGGGTTTTGGCACCTTTATGTGTCCGAGGGGGTGGGGGATTTGTTGTTTTTTGTTGCATCAGTTTTGCAATTGACAGGTGCATTACCGCACGGATGGGCACCACTCCTATTTCGTTTCATGCACAAGTTGTCCTTTCCTGCAAGAGAGGTCGCTTTTCTTTTGCGTTTGCTGGGCTGACGAGTACGGGAAAAGAAACCTCTGCCATGGCTCGATACTCGCTTTGATCCAACCGCCGTCTACAACCTTGGACGGCACTCTTCAAAGCGCATGCCCTATGATATGTTTGCTGACAGTGACCAATCTCGACCCCAGAGCTCTTCCCTTGACTGAGGGAGAGAAGAGCAGCCTTGGGTCGACCAGAGGCTCTGGTGACGAGAATGGACAGTGACTCGAGCCAGCTATAACCCGCGCATTCCTTTACAGTAAACCCGCTTTTGTAAATTGAGCCCACAAAAGATGATAGTATCACGTGAGGATTCGGTCGCCAAGTAACCGCCACGCATGCTCAACACAGTGAGTTTCGACCCATGGCAGAGGTCTCTGCTCCAGTACTCGTCAATCCAGCGAACGCAAGAAGAAAAGAGACCTCTCCTAGCAGGGAATCATTCTCTCAAATCTTTACTTTAAAGGTGCGTGTTTATGGGAAGTGTTTTGGACCGCAATTTGCTGTTTGACCAAACTGAAATAAAACGCGAATCGATAGCGAAGTGTAAGCTGTAGCGTGAACAACCGATAGACCTCGAAACATCATTTTATAATGACTGCAAAAATTCTCGCGCGCTCATTGGCTAATTTTTATTGTCAATAAGCGGACAGACACATAAATTTATAATTTATAAGATAATGACGCGATATTGCTCGCGTCAGCTTGAAGTTTCTCGCATTTTTGTCTCACTTTCTCCTCGTGTTTCGACTTAATTTTGACCCCTCTGCCTTTTTGTTATTGTAAAAAACAAATTGATGACAGTTTTTCATGCGTCTGTCCTGTTATTGACAATGAATGTCGTCATAACATTGTCAAAGTAGTCTGCGGATCCACTCGTCTATCGCCTCGTGGATCCACAGCTACTTTGACAATGTTATGACGCAATTCATGATCAATAGCAGGACAGACGCATGAAAAACTGACATCAATTTGTTAATAAACTGAGTAGACAGCCCTTGTCTACAACAACGCAAACGCCCTCTTCCATTGTAAAGGAATCAGCCAGTAATCAAGGATACAAATATTGCCTTTTCTTCCACCAGATATGACAAGCTGTTGACCAGGTACATAAGCTAGACAGGGAGCTCCACTTTCATGGCAAATAAATGCTGGAAAGAGAACACGAGTAACCAAAGATCTTTATGATATCTCCCCAAAAATACAAGTATTAGTACCAATGGCAATGCTGAGTATGTACTACACTTGTGAGAAAAGCTTCCAGATATCCCATGTACCAAAGTAGCTCAAGATCATCTTGATAAAATCATACTGGTAGAAATTCGTTACAACAAAGAGGCCTTGCCTCTGAAACTTAACCAACAAAAATAGTCCAGAAGTTCTTTTAAGCCGACAAGCCTTAAGCAAACATACAAAACATTCAACGAAAGTAACCGTTACAGCTTAAGTGGCAATCTGGGTCCGGTTGGTCGAAGCCTGGTTAACGCTAACCGTTGGTTAATATGTATCAAAACCTATAGGTTTATGTGGTATATAATGCTGGTTAGCGTTAACCATGCATACTTTGATGATACTCTGGTTCGAAAAAAATTTGAATTCAGCTTAGAACGTTACAGTTACATGTACAGATTCGATAAATAGTAGCGTCTACAGTTAAAACATTTAATTCTAATTGGAAAAGTTTTGGGAAATTGGGGAATATTCGATCACGTGACGCGCTTAGACCAATCGCGTGTGAGTGAAAATATCTGATGGATCATAAACAACATTATTAAAAACGAAACAACTGATATTAGATTTCCAGAATTTTCATTGACTCGCCGGACAAGGCTATCAGTTCATATACCTGCTGTGCCTAATATGGTCAAAGAACGCCTCAGCAATAAAGCGAGCTGAAAACATTTTTGCAGCTCTGAGACAAAATTGCCAACAAAAGCCGTTTTGGACCGCAATAGGCAATTTTCACGATGGCGTCATTTGTCTACAACTACATACCACAATTCAGTTTGTTTTCTTTTCACATTTAAATTTTGTATTCCCAGTGGGGTAAAAATAACAATAGCTGTTATTAACATGAAGGATTCTGGTACTTGTAGTCATATGGCGTCATCATGCAAATGTCCTATTGACCGAGGCAGAAGTCGATGCTTTAGGCGACAATACTACCCCCAGGAACACCATGAACTTTTTAATAAAACAATCATTCCACTCGGGCTTGCTGGATGTAAAATGATTATAACCAACTCGGCACTACGCGCCTCGTTGGTTATCTATCACTTCATATCCAGCTCGCCCTCGTAGAATAATTATTGTTCAATATCCGCAGCAGTTTTATATCTATGGGCTTTACTTGTCTCATATTTCTAATGCCTTACCATGGACAAGCGAGCTGTGCGGAGAAACTAGCGTATCCCAAAGACAAACATTACTGGCAAAGAAGGAAAAAAGAAAGAAAAGTGAAAACATTAATGCCTGAAGTTAGCGGGAAAGAAATCTCTTGTGAAAAAGAGCAACTCTTTTAGAGAAAGGAAAGTATTGAACTGTTACCACGAAAAGCTGTCAAGTGCAAATTACAACTGACCAAAAACAAACGATGAAAAGGTGTTTAGGGAGCAGGGAGTGTGCAGTGTTAAGAGCACTTGCCTCCTAACAATGTGGCCAGACTTCGACTCCCAGACTTGGTGTCATATGTGGGTTTTTATACAAAAATGAAAAAAAAACCAAATCCATATTGTCCTTATTGCACCAGTACTGAGCAAACTACAATGCATCTGTTATGCTCATGTGTGATCGCCAGATGGTTTTGGCGCGAATTTATCAATTGGTATCACTCTCTCCATTCTGAAAAAATATCCGCTCTTTCCGAAAAAGAAATTCTATATGCTGTGCTGAACGGGTCGTCGTCTTCTTCAATCCTCAACCACTTAATCCTTATCGGGAAGTACTTTCTTTATAGTAATGCGCTTGAGGAATATATAAAGTTTCGATTAGCAGACTATGTTAATTTTGTTTATGACAAATTAAGAGTGGGAAAATATATTTCGGTCATGACAAATACCCACACTGCTTTTGCAAAAAAATGGCATAGGTTTCTCGAGTGACATATTTTGGTGTTGTTAACTACCTGTTGGTCAAGTCAAGTGTTTTGATCTGTAAATCTGCAAAGTGTATTTTGGTGATTGTAAAAAAATATATATATTAAAAAAAAAAGGTGGGCTGAGTTTGTTGTTTCTGCATGCACTCTGCTCCAAGAGGTTTTCGTCCGGTTTCCCCCTGCTGTCAGGCCTAAAAACCATCTTCCGATTTCATTTGAGTTCTGTACAGCGGTGTCCCCAATTAGTGCCCCAGTGCTAAATACATTCTTAGTTCATGATTATAGAGCGAGTTTCAATTGAGTGTCGTAAACAAAACCAAAGTAATTACTTTGGCCAATCAAAAAGGGTAGAGACAATCCAGTAAACCAATCAGAACTCGAAGTAATTACACGTAGCTGACACAAAGCGCGGGAAAATGTGCACGCGCGAGCCACGATTGGGTTTGGTTTCACTTCTGGTCCGGGTTGCTCAAAGCATGGTTAGCGCTAACCAGCTTTAAATACCATGGAAACTTATCGGTTTTGATGCCTCTTATCCAACGGTTAGCGCTAACCAGGCTTCGAGCAACCGGCCCCTGGTTGGTTGAGAAAATGGCGCGAGAACTTTGAACCAATCACTGAGTGAAGTAATCATAAACCAAAGTAATTATCTAATTACTTTCGACACTCGATTGAAAACCGCTCTACTAGATGGCTCGATAAAACACAAATGGACTGGACAGGAAGGGATGGACTCCAATAAAGAAGAAGGTGGAAGTGCGAAGTTACCTTCCATCTGAGGAATGTCCCGCAGTTGCTATAAAACTTGAGGAGCCAACAAAAGCAAAGTCGCTTGTCTGTTTGTTGTGGCATTTAAGGGTCTGGACGAAGAGAGAATGAAAGAGAAAATCATTGATGGTACGTTCGCTTGCAGAACCCATGCAGGCCCATCTTTATCTTCTTTTCCTTGTTACATGGTAATGAATATCAGAAATTGAGTCAATGATCTGACAAACAAGATCGCACTTCTTTATTACATTGCTATCTCAAAAAAGCCTCTTACCAGAAATGCATCTGATGAAGCATTGGTGCTGCTTACTTGCCACAACTGGAGCTGACCGCTCGCATCTGACACTCCAAACTGAAAAACAGAAAGTCGGTTGAGGGCTGCCTTTGAAAAGTGTTGAATTAACAAATCGAATGTGGTTCACCGTTTTCTGTACTCTTATCGACAACAATATTCGTCATCACAGTGGTCAAAATGTTGTGAACCCACGAGGCTCACAAAAATTGCGTGACACGTTGACGCGAGCAGCGTTGTCTAGAGTCTTATTATTGACAAAGGCAAATGAGCTAACCTGATTGCGAGACTACAAGCAATTTTCGTCGTTAGTCCACAACATTTGTGATGACGAATATCGTTGTCGATAAGAGACAGACAACGCTGAACCGCATTGGACTTGCTAAAGCGGTACTATGATAAAAAAATCACTTCCTTTTTTTTCTTCAGAAACTGTGTTTTCTTAACATCTGCCTGGCAAAAGTTTGAGCTTTGATTTGTCTCTAAAGGTTGTTTACTTTTAGTGTGTTTTGGATTGCACGGTCTGCCATTACCCACATTCAAAACTGACCGACTGGACTTCAGAGGAATGGATCTAGGGAAGTGACGTCATCAACTCAATAGCTTAAAACTTCAGCGTGTAAACGCAGTTTATTTTGTGTACAAAACATTAGTTTAAAAATCTGAAAGCCCGAACTCTCGTGCTCCATATTAATTCACTCGCGTACAAACGCATTGCATTCTTAAACTAGTGAGTCCAGACGTCATTTTCTCCTCGATCCAGCTCTTTCAAGATTTACAAGTTAGTAATGGCGGACCATTAAATAGAAAAATTCCAGTTAAAATGAACAAGTGTCTTCGTGAAATCTTCAAGAATCACTATGAAGAGAGTTAACCTGGTCCATTTGCAAACCTTGTTGCCATGTGGACTGAATCTCGCTCTAGTTACTCTTTGATAAGATCCAGATGTGTGATGAGATGTGATCTCCTGCGCATGTCCAAATTCCCACATACGGATGCTGCCATCCTGAGAGCCTGAGACGTCTGAAATAAAATGGTGGTGATAAATAGTAGCAGTAGCAGTAGCAGTAGCAGTAGCAGTAGCAGTAGCAGTAGCAGTAGCAGTAGCAGTGGTAGTGGTAGTAGTAGCAGCAGCAGCAGCAGCAGCAGCAGTAGCAGTAGCAGTAGTAGCATTAGCAGTAGCAGTAG
>NC_090870.1:3210243-3215243 GCF_036669935.1 Montipora foliosa | reverse complement strand
GCCACCTCCACTTGCAGAATCAAAAAAAGGTTGTTGCAAACCTTGTACATCACTGAGATGAAAGTGTTTTCGCAAGTTAAAAAAACAAAACAAAACAAAACAAAAAAGCATTAAAATAGCGTTACTATGAGAGATGTACCTTATTTATGCAAAACGAATTGATGTCTTCAGCATCTTTGTAAAGAATCTTCACTGGCTTGGCATCAAGAACAGCATCAACACGATCACTCTACAATGGAGAAATAAGACTTAACAAAAACTTGTTCAACTTTTTTTATCAAGTACACGAAAACTAGCATACAAACAGATGAAATAGGAAACTGCAGTCGGCGCCAAAATTGTTGAGACACTTTTACCCTTTTGGGTACATTCAAACACGGCTCGAAAATACCCCCCATCCCCGGGGCAATGTTGTTGGCCTACGAGCCTTGTCAACAGTGATTAAGGAGGGGGGGGGGGGGAGGGGGGAAAGGGGTATCCCGGAAAAGTACTTTTGGGACTATTTGTCTCGGATAACGAAAAGTGTCGTTGCCAGTGTGCTCTGTTGACAAATCTCAACTAATTTTGTCGCCGATTGTAGGTTGGCTTAATAATGGTCGCGCTTATTTTCTCTCAATATGCCCTGGTTTCGATTTCTAGAATGGTGACACAATTGCGTTGAAAACTGAGAATATATATGAAATACATTTCCGAACTACAAAGGTTGAGATGACTCATGTGATATTAGAGTGAGATCACCTTTTAAAAGTGAGCAGTTGCGAAAGAAGTCAGCAATTAACGCTTAAACGAGACTGATTTGAACCCATGAGTGTGTGATTACTCAACAGTTGGTTTGGATTATTGGTTCTGCATTGTTCCGAGGTTTTTCCTGTTATCCTAGTACTTGTAGGAACTAATACTCGTACGAGGATCAAAGAAAGAATAATATCTACTCCGATCAGTTATTGCAGGAGTGCATTACTAACCTCCGCAACAGCTGTCATTTCCTTTTTGAAGATATTATGTATAAAAATATCCTGTACAGCTTCCTGATGAACTAAAGTGCGCCACAATCGTTTAACAGGCTCAGCAGAATGACGTGTCGATCTGGACAAATAAAAATCACAACGCGGCAAGAGATTAGGCGTGCTTTTCTACCCTCGATCTTTTAATTTCCTCCTATCTTGTGGGGAACCTAAACATAAAAATCTTACCCGATGAAACGAATGTTTCCACAACGAACAAAGATATCAAACCATTTTCTCGCCAGAACTCCAGGTCGCACGCGTTTCGCACAGTTGAAAAAAAAAAAGGAGGCTTTTGAACAAGCAATCGAGGTCTAATTACCATTGGTTCATCATTCACTTTACATCACAAACTATTTTGAAAGGCAAATGTTCTTTGAAAACACCAGAGCAAAATAGCTTTGTGATGTAAAATCAGGATCAGACCCTCGCCTCTCATTATTTCGGTCGTAAGTCAAATGACTGCTAGTTTCACCAGCTCCAGGTGATCTGGTGACGTAATGCGTCTGACAACACAACCAATCAAAATTCGTGTGATGTCACAGCCGTGTTTCCATACTCTAATCTAAAGACAGCTATTGACCAATGAGAGTGCGCGTACTATCCTAATTATTTTATAAAACACAGTGACATAAACCTGAAAGGAGTATTCTGTGGATCCATGAGAGCCTTGTATCTCATCAAGGCCCGCCCTCCTCTAGGAAAGCCATCTTGACTGACCGGAAATTGCGAAATGAAGTTAGGTGGAGGACCCTGCAGTCCCTCAAGCTTTTCGTGGAAGCTTTGGGTCCAGCGTTCGATCATCTTGAGGGCAGCGTGTAACTGAGGTGATAGCGATGGCAGATCTACAGAAACAGGGAACACATTATTTATCATGTCACTCAACATTCTTGTTCTCAGGGCCTTTGATTTCTGGACACTGATAATTGTTGATTTTTTGGTAGCGACGCAATTAATTAAAAAACCACTGGGGCCCTGTGAAGAACAGTGACGCTTATTTACGTTTTATTTTGTTGCGATATGTTTTATCATGTTTCTTTGCGGCTTCGTTTGAACATAATTCTCTGATTTCAACTTGATTTATGGATATTGATTTACTTGTATATAGTTTCAGATGACACGTGTAAATTTTCAGTCTTGCAATGAACGTTTTCAAATGGGCAGGTTCAAAACACAGGTCTCTGTTTTACAAATACAAAAACAAACCTAAACATTCATTAAAGCTAGCCTTAGGCCTAAAAACTCTTGTTTAGATCTAAATAGGCCTAAGGTTAGCTTTAACGAATGTTAAGGTTTGTTTTTGTATTGGTGAAACAGAGACCTGTGAATGAGACCCGTGTTTTGTACCTGCCGTTTTCAAATCGACATCGAGTGGTAAATTTGCGAGTTTATAACAGGCCCTGCCAAACTTTAAAGAAATAAACCTGTGCCAATTTTGTTTGCAACCAATCCGTAGAGACACTGATAACAATGATATGATGTGCAATAGGCAAGTTTCGTATTCTAACGGTTGGACTGGATCTAGCATGAAATGGAGGTTAATGCGGGCAAATTAATTTGCATTTGAAAAGATTTGCCTGCATTAGCCTCCATTCCATGCTAGATCCAGTCCAGCCGTGAGAATTCGAGAATGGTCTATTGCTGGTGGATGAACAAAAAGAGCAAATGAGAGACATTCTGTTTTTGTCCACCAACATGACAGCGATGACGCAACGTGATACCCACCGTCTCCTGCTGTCGGGCCTCACTAACTCAATCGGTAAAGTAACAACAGGTTAATGCGAAGTCGAGGGTTTGATTTCCACCCTACAGTGATGTCTCGTTTTCCTTGTGCAGGGTTCGATATAAGATCACTGATTCAATCCGTAGATTGCAAAGCGACTAGATCCAACATTAAATTAGTGTGATAGATTTTGCCGCGCGTTTGACCGTCAGAAATCCCTTACGAGAAATAGATGTACCTGTTAATTCAAAACCGACATCAGGTAGAAATGTCTGCATGTTATGCAATACCAATTTGCTTATTGTGTAGTTCATCAAACACCAACTGTAAGATTCATAGTCCAAGTGGTCTCGTGGTTCTCTTTTCTTCCTTTTTGATGAGAAATATTCATGATCACTTTCTGCTTCGCTTTCTGATGGATCCTCATATTCTGAGTCATCATCACCAGAATCATAGTGTTTTGCTCCCTTGTCTTCAGTTCGTGCTCGCTGAAGTGAGACGAGGAGACAAACAATGCATAAAGCTCACTTTCCCATAACAGTGTCTTTTGAGGTAGAGGTCCTTATTTTACGAGGGTAACACGTGACAGTGAACTACAGTTACTGTTGTAACACCCTTCCCCCGTTAATGTTCCGTTTTACGGGTATATACGGGTACGGCTAAAGCTGCAAGGATCAGAGGAAAGTCGAAACAGACATCAATCGACGGAGACGGGGATCGAAATGGCGACCTCCAGCTCAGGAGGCCGCGCACTAACTCGCTAAAAAACCTTGTCTCTCTTAAAACCTTGACCCACGTATTGGCCGTTTTTATACCAGAGACGCATAATTCATCTGTTAAATTCAGCTAGTTATAAAGACGGGCACAAGACGAATAATCCGTCAGAACGAACTATCAAGTTTAGTGCGTCTTCGTTAGGTTCTAAAGTGGATAGTTCGTCGAGACGCATTATGCGTATTGTGCTGCCCGTCATTATACAAGACGCAGAAAAAAAAGTTTGCCCAATTTCGTCCCAGACGGATTAAGCGCCTTCGTTCCGTCTTTACACTCGACAGATAACCACAGAAAGCCCCCACAATCTATTTGTGCAACCTGTAGCGATATATCGATAAATATGTACATGGACTAACGCTAACGCAACGGCTCCAGCACCGGGCGATTTTTCCACAGAAAATCGAATCGCTCTGCTTTCAAACTTTGCAGGAGAATGGCCGAAACGTCGGCCATTCTCCTGCGAAGTTTGAAAGCGGAGTGATTCGATTTTCCGGGGGAAAATCGCCCGGCGCTGGAGCCGTTCAAAAAACTAGCTTTCACCCTTGTCCTTCCAGAGGCACAGTAAACAACGAACTCGAAATCTTCAAAATCGTTCAAAATACGAAATGCGAAAGAACGACAGCACACCGCAGGTAAGGTAATACAATGTTTATTTAGCGTTATTCCATGCACATACTTATTTAACGATATATCAGTACAGAAGAAGCAAGCGGTGAATCCAATACATTTACTATAAAATTACAAACGGTTACACAAACAGATTGCGTGGGCACCCTGTAGGATAACATGAGAGAGGCATAATTCGTATGGACGGATTACCGACGGTTATGAGTCTCTAGCATAAAAACGGCCACTGATTTCGACAAAAATTGGTATAATTTTATCGGCAGAGGAATTCCACACTGACAACCCTAAAAACCGAGAACGCTAAATGCTACCTGAGTAAAGTTATACTTATTTTGTCACTGATATTAAACTGTACCTTGCAAATAAAGTACTCCATAAGTGTGGTTCTTGGAGGAACAAACTGTTCAACGTAGACTGGTTTAACATCTGATGTAAGCCACTGACTCATTGTTTCTGTCAAACTTTGCCCTAAAAGTTTAAAATTCCATCGTTGCCTAGCACCTTGCCAGTATTTGTCGCCAACCTGTCCCCTTCCACGTCTCCCTGTGTTCCCAGCTGTGGTGGTCTGTGGCTGCTTTTTCTTAGTGTCAAGTCCACTTCCTACAGAAAATTATCAAGTAAACAAAAATCATTTCACATGCATGATTCCCTGATCTGGTATATTCCTTTAAAACCTATTTAAAGCATTGGAATTTACCATTACATTCGAAAATAATGACGACAGAACTCAGCCATCACGTTTGAAGGTAGATCACAAAAAAACTGGATTCAGCCTTAAGGAGGGGGACATTGCCCATTCCTAAACGAATAAACTCGTCTGGCATTAGACAGAGGACAGAGTAAAATCTATCAAGTGTCACTCCCAGGAGTCA
>NC_090870.1:3197743-3205243 GCF_036669935.1 Montipora foliosa | reverse complement strand
TTTGGTTCAAACATTAAGGTTTCTAGTGCTTGGTCATAATCTTTCATTATCCAATAAGCAATGCTTCTAAGGAAGGGGTCTAGAATGGAAAAATGGAGGGGAAAATAATTGAATTTACATAAAAGATACCAAGAGGTAGCGACAAGATTTCATACAGTAAAATTCTGCATTTTGTCTCGAAAATAAAATTCACAGATTCAAGCCGGTATGAAAATAATATTCTTTTCATTGCACAGACAAGCTTCATTAAGCACAAAAGATGCTGGAAAGCAGGAAATGGCGCCATCTGCATCCTCGGGCCCTAAAAAATGTAGATATAGAAACACCTTTTCAACAGAATGCAGAATACTTTCATTAAAGGATTGTTTGAAATTGATTAGTGCAGGGATAACAATGGTATCGAAAAGACTCTTTGAAAAGTTTGGTATTAAGTGTTTAAGGTAATTTCATTTGGATTTGCATCATTGAATTGAAAGTCTTGTGCTATATTTTCAGGCAATTGGCCAGCGAAAGCAAAATCAATTTGAACATCCTTACGTGCATTTTTCTGTACATTACTGTATTTTCCTCTCATTATTGAACCTGCTCATTTAATAATTGTTTGCCGATTTACTGCAGTCTTATAGCACTCAATTCAGAGAAAAAACGCAAGATTATGACAAAATTGCAGTTTATGTTTGGAATTGTTTAATCAAGATACTTACCCTGAATAGGATCCCTGGCATTCTGCCCTTGGCCAAGCAAACACTCCTTTAGGATACGTGTGTATAACTGCCCACCTGAAGTGTCTTCCTCATACAACCGAGCAAGCACCATAGCCAGCTGAAAGTCATGCAGACGACCAATACAAACCTGACAAATTTGGAAAAATCAGTGAAGGCAAAAAATGAGAAGGACCATATTCAAGCAAAGAAGAATGTTTGCGGAATAAGGGTACTTTCAAAGATTCTGTTGAATCAGGAGTTAATGCAGCAAATCTTAGTACACTATGTGGTCTGCAACCAATCTCTAGAGACACATAACAATGCTGCAATGTTCAATTGCTGGTATTGACATATTCATTGCCTTGTCTTTACTTTCAATAGCAAAAACTGTCTTCAAAGTTATTTGATTTCTCACCTACCATTCTGAACATAAACATGTTACCTGTATTGCATCCCACAGAGATCCAGCCAGGAGGAAAAATGCTGCGGCATGGTCAAATCTCTGTTTGCCTAACAGAGAGTAGGCATTCTTTAAAGCCGCTTTCCGCCATCTATCTTCTGAGAAGTTTCGAGCAAAGAATTGTGACATTTTAGAATCTCTGACAGTTCTAAAAGGCAAGAAAAATTGAACTGCATTAGCAAAAATAATGCTTTTCTGGCCCCAGTTGTTCAAATGATGGTCAAAGCGCTATTCGCCGGATAAATCACTATCCACTGGATAACTCGATTGGTTTTGCTAGTGTTTATCTACTGGATAGTGATTTACATTGTATCCGCTGGATAGTGCTATCCATTGTTTGAACTGTGGCCTGGACTTAAGCAAATGTGACCTACTAGTCATTACCTACCTATACAATCCACAGATAACATTCTTCTTTTTCATTGCCAGGTAGAAAAGTGCACAGTCAATGGGATCTTGTTTCTTGGAGAACTGTGCCTTGGCAGTCTGAAAATAACCCATCAGATAATTATGATTGAAAGTTAAGTGTTAACTTTTAGTTGGAATTTCTTTTTGTGATTATAAACTAAACTATATGAACTTTCTTGTCTTTTGAGCACCATAACCTTCAAAGGCCGCCATAACTTTGACTTGTGATGACTTAAACCTTTCTTTATTCCTTTACTGATTACCTGTATCTGAACGTCCAAAACTCTACAAACTCCTATTGATCCATTTAAGCTGTTTATGCTAACATGGCCTAATTTCAACATAACGCCTTTTTAAATTTCATGCAAGCCCGGGCCATATTTACCAGAGAGAAAGAGAACTCTATGGCCAACTTTTTTTGTAGAGTCCCACAGAATTTTATGAAAGAGAGTTGGTAGACAGAGCTTACAGTTGTTTATCCCCCTTGTCCAAGAAGACGAGTCCAAACCTTACAATAAAAAATTAATGATAAGCAGTAATTTGGAGACCTTGAGAGTTGGTTGGGCCATGGTTCCACAACTTCTCTCGTTGTGGTCCGATGCTCTCCTTCCTGCAGGTGATGATTCTGCTATGCATTGAAAAAACCTACGAAATGCCAATTAATTGCTTCAGCTACCTTTTCAATGAGCCTTCTTAAAGTGTCATTGCTTCTAACCCACCATCCTATACCATACTTTCTTAACTCAGACCATGTGGCCTCTCCTCTGAGCACTGGGGGGACCATGGCTAATAATTCTTCCTCAGATTCAGAATGAAAAGCCCATCCATAATAAGATGATGACAAACCCTGAAAGAGTAAGGTTTAGATCATGTCACATGTTTTGCTCACATGATGGCAATACTGCACAATTATCACATACAGTCTCATGGTAGTTTACAATCCTCTGAGCGATAGACCACCAACATTGGGGGAATCCCCCTACTCTTTTCTTTAACATCGCAGTGTTGATTACCAGGAAGGATTGTGAGACAGCGCCTACAGTTTATAGTCCTTATCTGATAACACTTGCAAGTCTAACCATTTGCAAATGAAATTTAAAAAGCACAACGTTCTCATCACTTATTTTTAAGACCCCGAGTGTTGGTCCAATGCTGCATTTTAAACCCCAAAACTCCTGCAGGACAGTCCAATGCTCAACCACAACCTCACATTTTCATAATTTTCATATACAATAATTATTAATGGCATCAACCAAAAAAAGCAATGAAAGAATACAATTCAACTCTCACACACACACACACTCTCAAGTATGTTTAAATTTTGCTGGATGCACAGGTTGTTAAGACAAGGAGACTTGTGATAGTGGTAGCATTTCTGTACAGCCCCGTGGGCTAAATTTATGGTTGTTCCTTGTTATGTATTCATTATAGTGGCCAACCCAATTGTGGCCAACCTGCCTACTCTTGCTGTCAAGTAAGACTGTCATATTAATCACCTTTTCCTCAAGTATAGCCCGATGTTTAGGTGGCAGTGACCTCATAAGACAGGTGTGATGTCTCATAGCAAGTAGGAATCTAAGTCCACATTCATCAACAGCATCCCCACCACTCCCTGCTGTGGCCCCAATGCTTCCAGTAGTAGCATACCCACCCCCTCCCCCACCAGGACCTCCCATGAGACCACCAATGGTAGGGTAACTTTCATCTGAAAAATGAGAACAACCAAGACATTATCAATGCAAACTTAACCTTCTGAACTTTGACGTCCTCTTGTTAAACTACTTCACTTGACATGAGTTTGATGATATCCCCCTTTCCTTTTTTTCCTTTTTCTTTCTCCCTCTCTGTGCTTGTGGTATTCCCCCCTCCCCCCCAAAAAAACCATTAAAACGGCCCCATTGTCTTGAGAAGTGAAGGGTATGGCAACATGTGCCTCCAACACCATTGCAAAGACTATTGCAGGTACCAGGCACTTACAAATACCCTATAAAACTGAATATCACATAAAATTGTGTAGCTTTTCTATGAAAACAGCAAAGACTCTCTATACCCTCCTTCTTGGCAAACTTGACTCCTCTTTCAATGGACCCAGGACTTTCTTCTAAATCGAGCTTTGCTGATGCAAATGTGTCAGCCAAGGCCTGCAACTCCAGCTGTTCTGTGCTAGTCAAACCAGGGAGAGGTTTCCTTGTAAGCTGATAGGACAGCAATCGTGCCTAGAGAAGGATATATACAAGAATAAGCTCTGTGAAAACATCAACGCAGGTTGATAAATATTTTGGTCCCTTGCAACTGAGAGTTATACATCACTTTCAGCAAAAATGTCTTCAGTATTTTACAACAATTTGTAAGAAAAAGAAAACTACATAAAAGGTTATAGACAGTTTGATGGAATAAATAAGTCTAATGGATACTAAAATGCAAAAGAAAACTCCAGTAAGGACGGTGCCTACTAATTCAAAGGTATTCTTGTGCGGTTTTATGATTATGTGGGAAAGGCAGATCTCAACAAGTGTTATTAAAATCCAAAAAGAAAATTGGGGGTAACCACACATTTTTCAAAGATAATTGATCAACAATATTAGCAAAAAGCTTTAAAATACAAAGCAATGTATGGCATTCCTTTCCAAATTAAAACTTAAATATCTCTGAAAAATGCATGGTTACCCCCAATTTTCTTTTTTGGATACCAAGAGCCCTTGCTAAGTTCTGCTTTTCCTGCATAACTTTAAACCGTGCAAAAATATCCCTGCATTAGTTAGCACTACCGATAGGAAATCCGAGTGTCTGGTGATGCGCAGAACGTACGCGCAATAACAATAGTAGGCACTGTGCTTAATGGAGGAGACTTGTAGTTTTTGACTGGTTAACCTATTCACTCCACAGGCAACCCAGGATGTCCCCAGTTGACGAGTAAAATTGTCTGGGATTAGACAAAGTAAAATCTGTTTTAGTCTCACTCCCAGGAGTCAATGGGTTGAACAATCATTCACCATATCAAAAAGATAATTTTGTACAATACCAGCGCTCCAAGCTGCGACCGTTTTGGTCGCCATGGCGAGTAGAAAAAAAGATTGGCGACCAAAACTGTCGGGAAGGTCGCCAGTTTGGCGACCTATTTCCTGGCCATTTGATTTTTTTAATTTACATCCAGACATACTAAGAAGTCTTGCGACCAAAAACTGCTTAGTGTCTTTTTCTTTCATAATTTCCGGCTCTTTAAAGTCTTGAAAAACATGTCATTCCTTGACTATTCGTTCGGAATCGTGAAATCGAGCAGCGGCCATTTTGATGCAAAGGAAGAGGGGAAACAGGGACTTGGCGACTACAAACATTACTCACCGCCTGTTGAGTGGGCATGGCTTTTCGACGTGTTACCAGTCTTGGACTGGGTAAAAACTGGCCGTAAATGAGACAGAATAACTCTGGTTTGAATTAGGTCGGTATAAATGCTAAGTGAGCGGCAAAGTTTAGTCCATTCCTTTCCATCACACAAAAACTCAGTGAGTGTTTTGTTGGGTCTTTCTGCAGGCGGTACCCGAAAGCACTGTGTTTTGGTCACTTGGGATTAGTCTTTATTTGGAATTCTTTTGCTTTTTGTCTTTGGTTCTTTTGTTGTACCTCAGTAAACTCCGGTACCGACAGAAGCTGCCGTTTTGTTTGTGGTGTTTTGTTGCTCGGAATAAAGAAATTCAATATAAATTTTGCCAGCACGCGCGGCGTTCTGCACGCCTTTGGCAATTTTTTTTTCCGCGGAACTGTCAACGTTTCACTTGCGTTTGCCGTTCGGTTGACACAGGCAGCCATGAAGTTTCAGCAAGAACAGGTAAGCATATGATTTACTATCTGCATGGAGAATAGGCAATCTCACAAACAGTAGGGGCGATTCAAGGTTGAAACACTGAGCAATAAGAATATTCTGTTCCCACAGATCGGTAGTTTTTTGAGTCACACATTCATGTTTAATGTTTAATTACCGGTATGCGTAATTGTCTGGCACATAACCTAGCACATAAACGGAGTTAACAGAGGCATCGATCTAACAACGGAATATTTTGAAATGCGTCGGAAGACTCTAAAATGGATTTCTCTATACTTCAAAAGCCTGTTTGGTTAATTTGGAGCCTCCCTAAAAATATTTATTGTTCCGATATATCAGGGGAACTTTGGAAGTCTCGAAAGTTTTAGGGAGGGGCGTTTGGCTCATCACAAAGTTTCAGCTATCTTGATGGCTCTTGTCCAAGCTTCGAGGACACGGAAAGTTTTAGGGGACATTTTTTCTTTATATTTAAGCTATACAAAGTGGGAAGCGACAATGCTCACAAGACCATGTCTGTTGGATTTAATATTTCCATTTTTTAAGGGCAACGAAGTTTTTCATCACACCATTTAGCCCAGAAGCATTGCCTTGTTAAATAGTGTTTGAACCATTTTCGGCAGTTGTAGCATGTATTCACATTGGTGACGTTTGTTTTTATTGCAACGAATGACTGTCATCAATGCATACCGAATGCAACAACGTATGAAATTATAAAGTTTTTCTCCAAAGAAACATTGTTTAAAACGATGTCTTGAGTGAAGATCTCATCCTTGCATTGGAAATCATGCTATTCTTTTTCAGTGATGTCATGTGCTTGATAAAACGTTACCCTCTTTAATGCAGGTCAACCACAGCTTTGGTCTTTGACTCTCTCTGGTCGACTCTTTATTTCCCATTGATTTCCTTATCTTTTGCATGTTTTCCTTCCTTCTTTTGCTCAATGTCTTTTTTTTCTTTTATGTTTAAGGCGAATGGCTGGCCTCCCAGTAGGGTGAATGCAATGGCCACCAGACATAACGACTAATCCGTTAACGACAACGGTTCTTTGTTCTTTTTTTTTTTTTCAAAACGGCCAGCGGTTTCCCTGTCATTTAATATGCCACGATGTGCATCAGAAAAATGAAAAATGTTAATTTTTTTTTTTTGTTTTTGATGGCGACCAAAATCATATCCCTGGCGACCTTTTTAGAAGTGAAGGTCGCCAAAAGGCGACTTTCAAAAATTCTTAGCTTGGAGCACTGAATACAATATGTTTTTACACCTACAAAACCAACTGCAGCGAAGAACTAAGTGAACTGGAAATCAATCACAAATCCAGTTACCTACCTCTTCTCTAAATTTATTCAAAATATTATGAGTTGTGCATGGAAAAGGGAAATAAATTTTAACCAAAGATTTGGCAAGTTTGTTAATAGAATTTCCAGCTGTTTGAAAAACTACCTCTGTAGCTTGCAATCTTATTCTTAAGGGCTTATATACAAAAGAGTTCATTGCATGAAATCAAAAGAGAATGAACCTTTACAACAGCTACACACAGAACTTCTTGAGGCTTAAGTGATCCTTGATACAAACCTGTGCCAAGCCAAAGTGAACAGGGCTACCAGCCTGAGCCACATGTGTTGGGCTGGTTTTAGTTCGGCTCTTGTCCTCGTCATCAGATTCAAAGCTGGTACTGAATCTTGATGGTTCAAATAGAGAACTGTAGTCAGTTTCATCTGTTGATATCCCTTGGTTGCTTTCTGCTGGGTCAACTAAAGAATCCAAATACATAACTCCTAAAATTCTACACTAATTACCTGGGATGGACACATAATAGCTCCTTAACACAAAGAATAAAGGGAACATAGATTTTAAGTGGAAGAAGAGGTTGTTAAGCCATTGCCTCCAAAACCGCCCCACAATTGATTAAAATCGTCTATTTTTTAAAAATAGTAAAATCTATTCAGTCTCGCTCCTAGGACTCAATGGGTTAAACCAGAAACCCATAAGGGTTGAAACGTGTAACATGCGTTCACAGCTTCCGAATATTCAGTGCCAACTGATTGGTTGAATGTTTCAGTGCTAACTACCATATTTGGAAACCCCTCGCTCTTGTTTTTCCAAATATG
>NC_090870.1:3115243-3192743 GCF_036669935.1 Montipora foliosa | reverse complement strand
ATTCAGAGCCCCATCCCTGTGAGTAGAGATCATCATAGCTGTTGGATGTGTCCCCCCTGACATACCACTAAAACTTGACCTGGATATGTTAAGTGCCTTGGAACTGGGCTTTGGTTGCTTTCTGCAACCGGGAGAAATCAAGTCTCCCTTATTTATCAGAACATCCTTAAGCGCTCTCACTTTGTCCTCCCTGGGACAATACACCATGAGTTTGTTCAGCAATGAGTTAGCATCCGCTGGCGGGAGGACACTTGGAATGCGTGACAGAAAGCTAACTTGAGGCTGTCTGTAAGGCACACCATTCTGTACATCAAGCCACTCAACAAGCCACACTAAGAGAGACCCATCAACAGGATGGACAGCAAGGAGCGTGTCAGGGCTATTGAACCAATCATGAAGAAGGTTGACTATACAGGATGATACAACTACAGCATAAGTGTTTGATTCTTCGATGGCACTAATAGTGTCTTCTTGAAGGTGCTTTAGGTAATCTAAAGGTGTCCTTGCTCTTGGTGAAGGTGACATTCTCAGTTCTTTAGCCTTTTCATGGGAATGTTTATCTCTCTTCCGGTTTACAACTGGAGATACTTGAAAAGAAAACATAATATTGTATTAGAGAGATTTAACATAATTATAACAGCTGCTCAGGTCTAGCAAATCTTACCCCGTGTTTTTTTTTTTCCTACCTCTACTTAATCTTTTGCAGATCTCTAAGTTTTCTGTGTTTTCCCCTCTTTTAAAAACTGAATGTTTTGCACTGAATTGTTAGACAGTAACGATTCATGACCTGTGAACCAAAATGTTTCACATTGTTTCACAGATCACACTGAACGAAGAGGAGGGAAGAGAAAACTAGCATTCTTCTTTTTGTGTGAAGATTACACACAGATAATGAGTGTCAAAGACTGTGAATGAGGTTTTATACCTTTCTTGTTTTGGGTAAAATCCCTGAAGGGCTACAAAGCCAATTTATGTCTTTTTGTTCTACATGCTCAGATTCAGACAGGATCAAACAATAAAATCGACATACAAGTTACTCACATTTAAGAAAACGCTCTACATCGTCATCACTTGGCACTAAAATTTCTGCTTCACTGTCAGTGATAGAAGAATCTTCACTGATATCCATACTTTCAACTTCCAGAGCAAGAACTGGAGCTCCAAGACATGACTCAGCAGCCATGGTGAACTGGATTTCTTTGTTGTTCAACCAGTGAAGAACAAAGCTGCTGTGATTTTCACTTGAGATTGAATCAAGTGACGACAGTATTGGAATGTCACTCAAAGCATTCACTGCAGCAGCTACATGAAATTGCAAAGTTGAGCAAAGTTGATATCGCAGTAATGGATCAGCTGACATTTCTTCCTTTGCTTGTCCTTCCCTTAAATGCCACAAGCACTTATTGCTATTTCGCTTGGAAGGTGAAATTGGGTCATTCCGGTCGCATTGTTTGACTGTCTCACACCAAATGCGGCAAACGTTATCAATGCAGGATGTGAGTAGGCAGTTTACCACAGTGGAGCTGAAAATGATGTAGACATAGATGATTAATCAATAAAATAATGCTTGGTAGCTTGGATTTGTTTTTCTTGTTCTCTTAGTAATCAAACTGGGCAGGAGAGGATACAATAAAATTCAAAGAGCAATACATCTTGCCAAACTGACCAATCATAGCTAATCTATTATTGGAATACACGTGTAATATCCTAATAAACACCTTCAGGAAAAAAAAAGCTTCAAAAGCAACAACACAACTGTTGCCATTTTCTGTCAAATTGACCTTGATCATGAACACTTTCAACTTGCAACATTATTAAACTGAAAATAAATAAATACAAACTTTTGATTGGTTATGTTCTTGAAAATTGGTGTGTTCGGTGCAGGATCATCGCAAAAAAAAAGTAAACAACCAAACAAAAACCAATCACCATAATTCATATTAAATTTGGGTGCATCGAGACTGTAGTGCAAAGCTTTGAATCATCAAGGGCTTTTGGTGGTGTACTTAACAATTGTGTATTGTAGGCATTTTACGTACACAGGCATGTATTTGCTTGTTTTTCGCCATGAAAACCCAGTGACAGGTCCGGGATGAGCCAAGTAAATAAATGTGTAGTCCAAAACACCACTCCCTTGAGACTCCACCTCATCATTTCTATACCACGGATTGACTGAAAAAAAGATAAAAATGCTGTTTTCAATACTAAATATAGATCAAAAGTCATGCAGGATAGAACATTTGAAGGTATTGTTTAATGATTGCCTGGATCTGTGAGTTGTAAGATGGACTTCATCTAGTGGTACTTTTTTTTTCAAATGTTGGCCAAGAACATTGCACTTATAAAAATTCAATTTTCAATAGAGAAACCTATTAGATTGTCATTCTAAGTGCTATCTTTATTAGGTAACATAGAGACCTTGTAATGGAAGTGAGCCCACAGAGAGAAACTGACCAAAGTTGGATTTGAACCCACAACCTCCAGCTCTACTGACTGAGCTAAAAGGTCAGACAGGAGGAAGTTGTGGGTATTAGACATCTTATTTCACAGCAAAGAACACATACAAGGAATGACAGAGAGTTAGTTTTTTTGTCAAACAATGGCCATTTAACACTTGTACGTGTACCGGTATTTTAAGAGAGATACATGGAGTTTTTTGGAGTCAATTTTTTAGGAGTTCATCCATGACTATGGGAAGTAGATTCTGTAATAATATTCTGATATTCCTGAAACACATACAGTCACTCTTACCTTGATTATTGTCAAACCACACTTTTATGAGTCGGTCATGCTTGAATATAACAAAAAAAGAAAATAAATAATTCTTTAAAGTATCTTCTAATTAAACTGTACAAATTATTATAAAATCACAGATTTCATACTTTACACTCTCATGTATCATGTCTTTGACATGAAGTTATCCTCAAAAAAGAAATTATCTATATCATGAAGTAACTGCTAATGGCAAAAACGTAATGTGTTGGAGTTTTGATATCAAGGCTACAGTTCAAAGCTGACTTCTGAAGATGGCATAGTTTTGTTTGTCTTAACAATGAAAACAAAGAAGAGAAATGTAAGAAGTTCAGCTGTCAAAAATAAATTAATGTAAAAGAAAGGAAAGAGACATGAGAGTGTGGTACCTTCCCAACAGAGGAAAAATATTTTCCATCAGGAGAAAACTGCAACAGGTGGATTGGTACAGACGGCCTGATAGAGAAATTATAAGAAATCAATAATGATTAGTGAACAATCTAAGGTTTACCATACTGCAAAAAGAAAATGTGGAAATTTTCACCCATTTGGCATTTTATCTGGCCCATTTTGAAAAGAAAGCACTGTTTCATTTGTTTCATTTAAGACCTGGATGTTGGTCTGGCTGGAATGGAAGCCACAACTGCAACGATTCCGGGACAAGAGACTGCTAGAATAATAATTATTAGGTTGTTTTAATCACAAAACAATACAGCGCCCAAAAGCAAAAATGATTTTTCGTGCCAGGCCTAATGGGCCGACAGAAACCAGAACCTTGAGTCTTGGTTTACAATCACAACAACAACCTCCAATCGTACACCCCTGTAGTCCAGTGATCCGCTAACATTTAAGTCACTGGTTTGTTTTCATATTAATTTTACTGAAATTCGGGCAAAGATCACTAAACTAAACTCTTGTGATTAGGTTTCAAATTTGAAAATTTTAAAACATACTTGCAGGCCCAAATGCAAGTCCAAGACACATTCTTTTCAAGTTCATTCCTTTGCTGTTGGTGATGTTCACAACTCCACAACTGAATAAAGTCACCACCAATAAGCAATCTTTTCCCTTAAATACAGAATTAAATGGAATTAATAGATGGCTGGCACAAAAAAATCGAAATCCTCCTTAAGAATAGCAATATGCAAAACTACTCACAACTACAGCTGTACACCTGTCAGCTCTTCCACATTATAACAATTATATGTCTTGCAACTGTTGCCAAGCACCAAAACATTAATTCATGCCTACTGACCAATTTCTCATTCCTAACTGATAAATGAAAGTTTCTTTCTCAGAAACTCATTGAAATTTAAAATTTAATATTAAATTTTGGCAAATAATAATCCAGTCATTAGTACGATGTGAGCCCTTGACACCATTACAGTCTCAGTGACAAGCCGCAGCTACACTAGTGATTTTTCGTTTGCATCGCCAACAAGCAGTGGTGGCTACATTTAGTAACAAATTTTTCACAATTCATGCAACCTCGGAAGACTGAGTTTGAATTTTATTAGTCAACAAACAAAAAAAAGGAGGACGACAAACACTGCGATTTCCTCCGCAATATATGTCCTTTTGATGGACAAAGAAAAACAGAGGGAGAAACCAGGAGGTTTTTTCCATGAGCGAAAAAGTTTATTCCATAAATTTAATTGATTTTGAATACTGCTCAGCATCCATCATGTGGTAAAAACCGAAACACTGATGATGTTCTTGCATCTGATTGGCTCGATAATCCCTGGACATATCACAAATTGTCACGACTGCAAGGCAAAATGTTGCAATGCGGCTACATGATTGACAAAGTTTGCAACTTTATTGCAAAAAATTCAACTCATTCAATTTCTTGCAATTGTGCGAGGGTTGCTACACAGGTGATTTTCACTGTGCACTGGCGATGCCACAATTTTTTTAAAAAATCGCATCGCCATCGCAAGCAAAAATTTCCTCGTGTAGTCCTGGCTTGAGCATCATAGCTGCACAAATAACTGTGCAATTGCACTGCACTTGCTCTACCATCTGAACTATCAAGCCATCTGGTCACTTGCAGTTCTCAGTGAAAGTGAAAATCGCAGTTATGAAGCAACTTGAGCACTTCCAAAAGAAGAATAAAAAAATCGCCACTTCAACAGGACTCTCCAGACAATTTTACTAGTCAATGGGGGCAGTCCAGGGCAGTTCAGATGTCAATGGGTTTATATATAGATATGGTCATGTGATACCCTGTTTTGACAGATGTTAATTGACCATAACATGGATGTCTAATATAAAAGATGTATGCTGTAAAGTAGCTGGAGTATGCATGCAAAGCTCCACTATTATCATAGGCTGTCATCATGCTTGATTCCATTCCGGGTCATCTTTATCGATGTTTGTTCATCAAAGAATCTTCAGAAGTTTTGAAATTTTAACCCATTCACTTCTCTGCTACCCCAGAACACCCCAGTTGACGAGTAAAATCGTCTGGCATTAGACAGAGTGAAATCTGTCCCAGCCATCAATGAACTAAAATGGAAACGAAAACCAAACAAATGGCTTAAGAAAAGTTGCCAGGTATACTTTTTAAAAAGAATCAGGCTGAGGATCGATACTATTCAATGGTTCAAACTACAAATACAAGAATACTGTAATCTGTAAGTACAGAATGTATTTATACTCAGTCTAGTGTAATTCAGCTGCAATTTGATTTTACAGTATAGATGAATTGTTTTTACTTTCAAAATTTACCTTCTCTATTCCATGACAAACAGGTAATTTTGAAGTTTAAACACAATTCTGCAGAATTTTCCCAATGAAAAGGAAAGCCCTGCAAAAATATGAAGTAAAGTAACCAGGTATTATAAAGCTAAGGAAATCCATTCTAAGACCCAGCCCCAGTATCAAGTTTCATGTTGTCTGCCCATGGTGCCAGGAACAAAATACAATGTAAGGAACAGGTACTAGTTATATTATGACAGATGTAAGCTATCCTCCACTTTTTTTTACTCTGTTTTGAAGACTTTGGCTTTCTTTTGACATGAATCCCAAACCAATAAGAATTTCCATACTGAGAGCAATAAAACTATGGAAATTTTCAATAATACATAAATCTCTGAAAGCATACCTGGTTATTACTGCCTGATGCTGATCTTGCTTCAAACAAAATAACCTGCTTCCCATAAGATGCTGCAATCTGTCGAAGGAAAAACATACAAACAATCTGAACATGTACAAGTTTGACGGCTTTGTCTCAAAATCTCCTAATTTGATTTTTCACATGACTCAGTGCGAAGAGACATTTACCAGTCAGTGTACTTGACTAAAAGCTGTGCCAACAGAAACGTTCATGCTAGTACCTTTCCATCTGAATCACAACAGTCAATACAACTGACTTCTTTGTAGCCATACAGAGATCCAGAAATAATCTGTACACGAGTGAATCCACTGAGAAGAATAACTACATCACAACCTGATGCATATGCCTGCAAAAAATCAGAATGCCCAACCATTAATTTAGATGTCACTTTAAAAAAAAAGAAAATTTCTCATGATCTGTCTTTCTCATCATTGAACAATATTTATTTATTTACTTATTTTATTTTATGTAACAAATTCGCACCTGACCCAACCCGTAATAGAAAAAAACAAAAGATCAAAAACACTAAACTAGAAAATACGGTTCAATAGGGTAGAAACCAGAACGGACTTATGAAACGTTTCAATATGTACAACTAGTAAATACATGTATGTTCAGACGACGACAATTAGGACAAACTAACTAATAAGAGTGAATGACGTCTTGGTTGAAAACAATGGTAAGTCTCTTATAGAAAAATGACAGAAGTTTCTTCTTAAATGATTCTAGCAAGCTTTCAGATTTAATTGATGATATTCTGCATTGTTCAAATGCAAAAGTTAGCTTTACAGGCTTTTCTACTTTTTACTGGGTGACCACAAATTTTCATAAGTTAATACATGTCTTATTAAAAGTCTTTTAAAAAGAGAAAAATCTTTCTTCTTATTTAATAAAACATGCTTCACATTGTTTGAGCGTTCACTATACAGTACTGTACAATTTTGAACAGCATAATATTATTATTTTTATCCTTAATTCCAAAATAAGCTTTCTGGAAAAAAAAGATAAGAGCTTATATGCGCTTAGCTAAAATTGTCTTTAAAAAAACAAACCATAAAGGCCATATTGAGAAAGAGGATCATGATATATTATCGGTGAATCAAAGTTATTAATAAGCCTTGATGTAAGAAAAATTGTGGTACATTGCAAATCCGACTCGTGATAAAAGCAATTTAAGCCAAAGTAGAACGACAGAAGCAGAGTTTGACCCACTGAATACTTGATATACAAAAATACAACACCTGACACAAGAACTGCATTAATTATTGTTGTCGTGTATAACAAAAAAAGTATTTTGCGTTGTGAAAAAAGTATGCACTCTACCGTAAAAGGATGATCATCCACGCTTCCCACAGCGATTGCTGCCTTATCGTCGAAAGTGTTCGCTGCTCCAGTTAGTACCTGATGGAGCTTCATGAGTTAGAACTCACTAACAAGTAATACTTCTGACTGACATCAAGAACTTTCCCTGGTTACTTCCCACAAACGCCGCCATGTTTGCCTCGACTTGCACATTCGCCAAACTCGTCCAAGGGTCTGGGATCAAGTTGTCAGTGGTTGCTGCCATTAGTTGAATTAGAAATTAGAAATTCGAAATGGCGGATTTGTGCGATAAGGGTAATGACTGGGATTTTTTTCGTAGTTTCGCTGATGTTCCATTGACTCCACCCGAAAAAAGAGATATGTGCACAAGATGCAAGTAAGTGTACCTTTGTAAAATAAGGTAAGAGCCCAGGTGATCTTACTTCATTGCGCACCAGTAAGTGGCAAACTAATAATCATGAAACAGCTGAGCTCAGATGTTTTTCTCTGCATATATGATCCGCAATTGATAAATGACATTTTGATTTTGCAGGAGACCTCTTTCAGTGTGCTTGTGTGCTCATTTTCCATCGACTTTTCTTCCCATTTCAACAGCAATTCACGTACTACAGCATCCTCGTGAGGTTGGCTGTATTTGAGTTATTTGTTGTTGTTATTATTATTATATTTCATTTGAAAGCAGACCCAGTGCGAAGTTTTGGACGCAACCTAGATAGGACCGGGTTTACGTTGTTCTTTTTGATTGGCTTATTTCAATCAACTTTGCAATGATCCACCAACTGTCGACCCCACAAATTAATTTCATATTTGCATTACTCTGTTATCACTGGTGTATTGTTCTGATTAAAGTCCTTGTATGACTGACAAGTGCCTGTAAAACTGGGAAATTGTCACAGTATGTGGTATTTCATCTGGTGGTACCACTGTGTGCCTTGTTGATTTCATTAAATAATGTAATGTGGAGGGGAACAAAAACCCAAATGATATCTGACTTGCATTAGCGTCTTCTGAGCAATCAAGCAAACAAAAATTTGCGCTTGGGCTGAAAAATGGGCTTACTTCCAGTGAAATTGTAAACCCTATCACAATGGTTATGTCATAGGTCATGAAATTTCAAGCGGCTGTCGCGTAACTGCTGCATTTTAATAGGTCTTTGTATTTTTCGGTGTGGTAGTGAAAGATCTGAGTCAGTGCATGAAACACCTTCTTGGCAGCTTGCTCCTTATGACCGTGAATCAGAACGGACTAAAGATTTCACTATATGGTGACATTTTGCTGCAAGTTCATCATATCCCACTTCCATATTTTAATATTTTAATATTTCAGGAATCTAGACTCTTAACAACAGTCCCTTTATTACAAGCTTGTCTTCCTCCAGAGAAAATATTGATAAGGAGGGGAAGAAGATTTTACAAAAATGACCATCCAGATCTGCACAATATGATAACTAAACCAACAACATTGCTTCTCTATCCTGGACCTTCCGGTTTGTATTTCCAATGTCAGTTATACTGGTATTATATAGTTAAATGAAATTTAACATAGTTTACGACCGGGAGCTAGTCTGGTCAGTAGTGTTTTGCAGGCGGTTGTTAGTGTTTTGGCCGTCTCGTAGCGTTTGCAGCAGTCTTAAGGTTGTGGGAGCCCTGGGGCTGACCTTGTCCAGCGGTATTCCTGGTTAGTGCATGCGTTGTTGTCCCATGTGTTTGCAGCGTGTTTGTTGCTCTGTTGGCGCGGCGTTGTGAGTCGAATTAGTAGTTTAGTGTTTCTCGACGTTCCCTCCCTATCCCCCCCCTTTTTATTCTTTTTTATATTTTGTTTATTTATTTATTTATTTATTATTATTATTTTTTTTTGTCTTTCCACTGAGCTATCTGGCTCAAGTGTGAGGGGTGCCTGAGGGGGGACCTGGCGTGGGGGGCTCATGGCTTGGTTGCGGGTTGGGCAGGCCAGTCTAGCGCCTTGGGGATGTGACTGCAGTTGCAGCCCCCAGGCTTCTTGGGCACCTACCCTCCACTGGCGCCTTGGGTGTTATGTACATGATAACAAAGGACTTGATGAAAGACAAACAGGGAGATGTGAGACCCGTAAGCAAAAACACGAGTTTGGAAGGCATGTTTACAAGTATCCAACTTCACGTTGCTTGTCTATTGGCTGTCATTCACCCTTGTCACACGGCGGCCATATTGTCCCGGGAGACCAAAAAAGCTTTGTTTTACCACGCCAAGCCTCACCTCCATGGTTTCCACTGCGAGGCTTTTTTGGTCTCCTGGGACAATATGGCCGCCGTGTGACAAGGGCGAATAGGTTTTTTGTCATCTGCTGCTGTACCCTTAATATTATTGAAACCCATTATAAACAAATGTTTCTCTTTTGTCTGAAAACTAATTTTTCAGATCTCTTAAGTAATCGTCATTCTTTTCAACTGCACTTCATGATCTGTTCTTACTAGTGTTTCCTCACCCTATCCCTAACCCTAGTTTTTTGACGCAGGGATTTTCTCCAATCTGTACAAGGCAATGTATAATTTTTTACAAAAAATTAATACATCTCTCTGACGAAAGGGCTAACACTCAAAACATTGGCTTTCCAAATCTTTCTAGGCAGTAATTCGACCTTTATCAACTCGTTTGATAAAACCAAATTTTCATATTTTTACAAGGGATTCATATGAACTAATCCACAACTAAGAGATTTTCTTTTACAGCTGAAAATATTGAGTCACTTGCACAGCTTTCTCCTGGTGAACATTATGATGTTATTGTCCTCGATGGCACATGGCGGCAGGCCAAAGATATTTTTAACAACAATCCATTCCTATGCCAGGCCAGGCAGGTAAGCTTGGGATAATATTTCACCAGTAACAATAAATTATTGTAGTAAAAACATGTTCTTATTTTTATCAAGAAAATGGGTGCGACGTGGGTTGGTTCTTTTCCAGAGCTCAAGTGCTACACGGTCAACGTTTGTATAAACGTAACCTTTCCTTGTACTTGTACATGTTCATTGCCGTGACTTTAGCTCAGTCGGTATAGCGGCGGAGATCTAACCCGAAGGTCGTGGGTTCAATTCCCACCCTGGTCAGATTTTTTCTCTGTCCTTGTGTGGGCCCATTTCCATCAGTAGGGCTAACGCTCACATGGTTCGTATGGGATAGAAATCTAGCACTTCACATTACACTCTATTCAGTTAACTCTGTTACACATTACTTATTGTTACAGAGGGATGATGTTGTAATTTTTGTTTGTTTAGGTCCAATTACAACACGACAGCATCAGCGAATATGTGATCCGAACGCAACCCAACAGCAAAAGTTTATGCACCATAGAAGCCATTGCCTTGACTCTATCATTTCTTGAAAACAATGATGAAATTGCAGAGGTGAGTTCTGAGTTACTTCATTGTCATTCATCTTAAGGATGCAGTCACCTATAGCTGTAGCTTTAAAAATAAATTTAATATCATTCTGGTGATCTCATTGTTTTGATGTTAGACATTGATCCGACCTCTTAGAGCTTTGTGCAAAATCCAGTTGGATCATGGAGCTGTAGTGCACTTGAACAAGGAGCATGAAGACGAGATCTTGTTACGAATGTAAGTTAATATGCTGGAAATGCAACAGCTGTCACTTGAATTGAGTACATGTAAAGTCTGAAACCAAAGCCAGGATTTTCTCCCCTTTTGTTCTTCAGAATTCAAATAATGTTTGTCCCTTAAAATGTTTGGCATTGTAAAATGGCCAGAACCCATGTTAATACTGATGGCAAGGTGGACACTGGCAGTATGGCAATATTTTCATGTACTAGACCATCATGAGCAGGGCAAAAAACTTCCACTCGTCCGCCCGTCCGAGACAAGTACTCTCGTATCTCAGATGAGCGGATTTCCAAAAATACTTGTCCTACAGGACGAGTAGAGTTTGCTGAAAAAAATAAGTTATTTTCTACTGACAGAGGTTTGAGTTCCCAAGCATCTCTGGACTTTGTAAACTAACCTGAGTTTCGTGAGTTTTGGTTTCTTTTCACTGCAACTTACCCGTTTTTGTCTCTGTTTTCCGAGAATATCTAGCTCTGTTGTTTCGGTAAAGACAGGGATCCGCATTCCATATATGGAAATGACGACCTCATTTGAGACAAGGCTTCCTTAACACTTGAACGAGGCGATTAACCGTTGTGGCAAGATAAGTGTAGTTGTGATAAGTTTTGTGATCATCAGATGATTTCCTTGAAAACAGCCTCAGAAGATTGGCAGGACTTACTGTTTCATCTTAGATCGCAATTTTAATGCCTCATAAATGTGCTGCATTTTGTCAAGTTGTGTACTGTACATAAAGAATGTGAGTGATCCCCGATGTGTGTGTATGAATGGTTGTTGTACATATTAAAAAGTGCAAAGAACAACAGAAATTGATATACAGGTGTAACTGTTAAAATAGAGACTTTGGTACAAAACAGATTATGCAATTTCTGCGTTTTTTAATGATATTTTGTTATTCACTTTAATAATTTTTTTGGACAAGTGAATTTAACTTCCGACAACCAAAATCTGAACGTTGCTCGTCCAATGGACAAGTAGAATAAAAAAAAGTTTTTTGCCCTGATGAGACCAGTTCTTTCGATAATTATCGATTACAGGACACAATTCCGTGAAAAAAAAGTAGCTGCATAGACCTTGTTCGTAAATGGCACCCACAAAATTAATCTTTTGTCTTTGTGCTAATCATCCTCACTGGTTCAATAATCTGCAGCGGGCTGCACTTTTGACGTCATTGATTCAATATGACGAAGTTTCTTTCCAAATTTGGTGAACAGCAGCTAGTTATGGTGAATTATGCGTGTGGTTTTAACCAATCAGATACAGGGGAATATTTTGAATGAATAATAATTATGTTTATCTCTAAACAACTGAATCTTGATAGCCATATTGTTAGTTTTGGCCAATGAGGTAAAAAGGTTGTTTGTTATGTTTTCTGTTTCATCTCTTTATGTACAGCTGTATCTATTGGCTAGAAGACACACAACCCCTGCCAGCCCAAACTGTAGTATATGAACCTCTTAACCATTGTGAAGAGAAAGGGAGGTACTTTTCCTCGGCTTTTTTGACACCGGACTTCGTTTCGTCGTCAACTTTAGACACCCCTTTCTCAGTCTCAAACTCGCGTGTGGTCCTCTCGCTCGTCTTTGCATTCGATTCCTCGCAAGTTCAACTCGCGTGTTTAACTCGCACGGTACCTATGGTGATGACACGTCGTCTTTCTTCCTCGGGTACATTTTTGTCATCACATTCGTTTGTAACGCGCGCACCTTAAATTTTTCTCATTTCCTTACGCATTTTTCCTTTCTTTCCAATGGTGATACTCCTTGAGAACACTTTGCCTACGTTTGTCTCAGGGTGATTCGAGAATAAAGTATGAACTATCAGAAGTCTGAACAAAAAATGTTTTCAGGGGACAATTTTCACTGTTGTTTTTTATTGTTTTAACTAGGGAAAGGCAAGAGAGAAAACAAAAGCAGCGGTTAATTGATGGAGAATCGAAAGAGTAAAAACAAACTGCAGAAAAGCACTGAACAGAAGTAAAAGTTAAAGGCAATTTTGAGATTTTAAACAAATTTCGTTTTTGTTTCTTTTTTTTTTTTTAAGGGTTACTGAAAACACTTTTTCTTAATTAAATGTTTCGTTTTAGTCCATTTCATACTCGTGGAATAGTCACAGTGTATTCCGTCTTGGCAGCTGATCTATTTCATATATCTTTCATTATTGATCTAAAGGTGTTTCAAACAACTTGGCGCTCAAGAATGGTGGCGCATAAACCTTTCTTTAAAAGAGCCATTTTGGCTTGAAAATCAATTAAAATTGGGTTCCATTATATTTATTGTCTGCAATTTCCATCTGAATAAAGAATGCATCTTCCCTATCGCTTCAGGTCTCATCTCAGGTTTTTTACCGATGTGTAGCTCGCAAAGAGAAACAAACTATTAAACAACTTATCGGTTCCTTTCCTTTGTGATTTTTTTCATAAACTTCTTATTTGGTTTATTTGGTTCCCATCTCGGGACAAAACCAGACTGGAATCTTCACACTTGGCACGAAGAGTCCTGTAACGGTAACCACTTCTAGCAACCGAGCATTTTCAAGTGGTATTTGGTGGATTATGCGCGCCCTCGCTTTCAGTTTTCAGGGCTCTGAGAGACTCGGTTTTGGGTCACGGGGAAGTACATTCGTCATCGCAAGGAAGTGAATGTGAGTTAGAGCCTGGAGACGAAGCACGACCCCTCCCACTCTGTCTTTGAATGATCTATACCTCTGTTATTGCCTTCGCTTTGGCACTTTGCGCTTTAGCGATTAGTTCCGAAGTCTTTATAATTCCTTTACTGACCCCTACCCCAATCAAACTACCAAAGAAGCCCCCTACTAGGGCCCCAACAACAGGTACCGGTATGAGCACCTGTCCAACAATGGTCCCAGTAGTGCCTCCTATGAACTGACAGCCTGAATCACAAAGCTTTCGTCTGACGGTCGATTTAAACTGAGAATTGCTGATCAAGCCCTTGTCACGCTTTATCTTTGCGCGCGTGACGCTACCAGCAGTTAATGCAATGTCGACTAAAACTGAAATAGCAATACCAGCGGCAGCTTGTCCGAGAGCCATTGCCGCAGTTTCTATGCCAACCGTCGCCGTGCTTTCCGCTGCTGTGGAGGTCACGACCGTCGCAGTCTCAATGATCACTTCCTTTACAGAAAGCGCATTTTCAGAATCACCACTGGCCATGTTAGCGTGGGCACTGATTTCTAAAATTTCATCAACAGCTCGGAAAAGTGCATCTATTTTTGCGAGCCTTTCTGGGGCAGACGATGTGATGTGAAAAAACGCCACATCAAAAATGTCATCGAGATAACCAATGATCAACTCTTCCTCCATGTCTAATGTTACTTCCTCCTTGGGGAATTTATTTACTAGAAGCCAAACCATTAGGTCAGATGCCGGCTTGCAAGCCGGAAGTTGTGCCAGTAAATTTCCGGAATACGACGTCTCCTCAAATAGAAAATTTACCACTATCAGATCTTCGTCCTCATAAATTTTCGACTTGTCGCCATCTTTTCCTTTTTTGATGCTGCACAGCCAAATAAGTACTGGGTGGTGAGGATCAATATTTTCCTGCAGCGAAAGCAAGGATTCTGCCCGCAAGACGTGTTCTAAAATCAAGGTTAGCGAATTGAAATATTGATCGCATATTCCATCGAAAAACCTAAGGCGAGTCTTACGAGAAATGTTTGAAGGTAAACTGATTTCGGTGCTCTCCACTCCCGCTTGATTTCTGGTGGTGATCTGTACGATAGCGTTGCTTTGTTTTCTTGATAAACTGTGGAGCGCGTCGTCCTTCTCGTGAACCAAAACACATCGCTGGCACGGTCTAAGGACTGCAAACCTGTCCACTTTCTCACAATGAGCTTGATCGACAGGATTTTCGTTGAGATGAGCCGGCTCAGTGAAGTCCCGAAGTAAAGAAAAATCGTCCTTTTTCTTCTTCAAGAATGCAACCAGAGAGCTAACCGCTTTCTTCATAAGACAAGAGTTGTCTTTTGACTAAGTTTATTCTTCGTAGGATCGATTGTTAACTACATATTGTCATGTAGAAGAGACCACCACTGTGGCCTTGTCTTTTCACCTGCCTTTAATACTGCACAGCACTCTGGGAAATGACATTGTTTTGCAAAACATGATTGGAGAGTGTTTACATCAAAAGCGAAAAAATGCATTAAGAAAACTTCAATCTCTTCCGCTCATGTCTAGATTTTACGATAAATTCATGTAAAATTAACGAGCTTTGTTGACTGATAATAAAAGAGGGAGTTTTAAAATGAATTTTTCATAGACAACTGGAAAATATGGTCTAGAGATTTGCGGTATGAAAGTATTTAAGACACTTAAAAGTTTCCATGCTGTTACGTGAAATGAAGGTAGCTTTTCCTTGCCGCCATCATTGAGAAATTAAATTGCTCTGTTTCATTCTAAGATTCTATTGAGTCCAAAACGAAAATATATTCTTTTTTTTCCTTTGTGTTAGACTCTTCGTAAATGTGGTGATTCAAATTAAATTTTAAGCGTGCGAAACTTTTTTGAATTTCAATCCTTTTCTCTGAGGCAACCGACGATCATAAGGCACCATGTTTTAAAATTCAACGAATATCACTCTGTTGCAATCTTATTAATCGCTCTTTTTGAACATAAACAGTTCAGCACTGTAGTTCCTAGAGGGAAAAACTGTTTTCTTTTGATCTACTTCGATTTTGATTTTGATTGTTTTTATCTTAAAGCTTAGTGAGACAATTAAACAAATTATAAGTTATTTCGCGTCAAGAGAAACCATAATTATACTTGCGTTACATATGCACGACTGATTTTAATTGGGAAATTTTTGTCGGTCTTGGCTAAAACAGATTTATTATACTCGTGGATATATATAATTATGTTAGGAACCTCAGCTTCCACCATAATGCATATGAGTGCGTGAGCAATCGAGCTCGATCATGTGTCCCCAATATCAACAATAAGCTGATACAAAATCTAAAGATTAGGAGATAAGCCCCTTAAAATGATAAACAAAGATCGTGTCCCATATGATAAAAATCACGAGATTTTAATTATGATAACAAAGAAGAATGCAATCCTCGTTGGGAAACTCATGAATCGTTTGCGAAGACCTTTGAAGAAGCAAAATACAAAGACTCTTTTCCTAAGACGTTACAATACGATGAATCTTCATAGGGCAATGTTTGAATCCTATCTATCGAACAAAAGTATCTAAACAGTTGACATTATTTCAACGTGAACTTCTAAAATTTACATTCTTGTATATTTACAGAAATTATCCTTGTTTAGCATGTTTGTCAAAGGCCGGTCAAAACTAGAAAACTCGATCAACATTAATGTCTTTGCACCTTCGTGCTTGTTTGCCCCCAAAACTGGTTTAATCGAAAAACTCAGAGCAAGTAGTAGAATTTGTTGTGAAAAGGTCAAAAATGAAAAAAGGGCATGACAGAGGTGATCACGTGACATCGTGGAGAACATGCGCCTCAGCCTCATTATCAAAACGAGTATGTACATCCGGGTGGTCTGTAAATGCGTCCAATTTATTACTCTGGTGGCAAAGGTGGGTGTAACTTATGCCACTCTTCAATTGGCTTATGCGGGGACAGAACGACTGCTGTCCAGTGTTTTACTTCGTTAGGCAATGGTGCGTCCATTGCAAGCCTCACTTGACCAACTAACTCATTTCCACGAATAAAATCGTGGTAAAGAACGTTGAACTGCACACCATAATTCTCGAGGGTACAGGATGTGTTTGTAGCCACTTCAAAGCTGAATTCCGCTTCAAGATTAAAACTTTTCCGTTTGGGTTTGACTGGAATTTGTTGGATTATTTCATTTTTGTGCGTTAGCTCCACCGTTACAGAGGAATCTAGAAAAAATGAAAAAAATCTGTGAGTGTAGAGATAAATATGATTTTTCTAGGTTCCGTGAACAAACAAGTTCCAATAAATAGGGAAAATAGACTCAAAAGAGTCCTCCTGAAAAGAGCTGCTCAAACCTGAGCTTTCTTAATTTAATAATTTTTATTAACATCAGGATGATATTTATAAAAGATACTGAGCTGTGACAGTTTCCCCAGTGGGGACTCGGACGTCCGCAGTTGCTGTTCTGGTGCTTCGATCTTATTGGTTCCCGAGGCGTTAACAATCGCAGTCCCGTGGCTGGCAGAGTAGAAAGACATCCTCGGGAAATAATCTTCAGACAACCCGTCATATAACCTCATCTTCGTAGGTGTTTGAAAAAATATTTGAAGAAAGGGGGTAAACATCGACAAATGTTGCAAGGTCTATTGATCTTTTCTATTTTTCGGTAGGAAGGCACTCTATCTTATGCCAATTACTGAAATCGATTACCCCATCCTCTCTCTTGGGCAAAGCCCTGAGGCTTTTAAATTTTAAAAAAAGTTAAAATAAGAACAAATGTAGGATTTACTTTTAATTGACATGGGGAGATCTTTCAGTTTCATTATCACGACTTGGAGTCGGGAAGACGTGGCTAGGTGACAAATAGACACAAGTAGTTCGCCAGTACACTGAAAGAAACGAAGCATTGTCAGTTTTTTAATTCAAAAATTTGTAATGAATGTTAGAGTTCGTGAAGAGCTGCGTGTTATCTCCATACGTAAGCCTTTACTCTTCTCCTGAACTTTAAAATCACTCGTGTCTATAAAAAGCGATATTAAAACCTTGCAGGGTTACCCAATGTTTCTACTCCTCACTCTAAGTAAAAATATAAGGTTGCAAAAACCCTTACTTGAAATTCCGGAAACGCTAGCATCAACTCGTTTGCTGTGAATGCGTGACAAATATCAAAACAGAGCGCGCATCTCCTGAATACAATTGGTGAGAACAAGGTTTTGTAATTAAGTCCTTTAAGAACAATAGTAATTGTCCGACAGCTTTCTCGAATAAAGAGAAACCTTTTCTCCGCTAAATGCAGTGCTTGTCCCGGTAATCCTGTTACCACTCTATCGAGTTTCTTTGCAAATTATAGTTCCTTTTCAGTTAAATAATCCACCCTCCACTCCTGTATCATTTGTGTCTTATATTAAAAATAATAATAAACTTGACTATTGTCGTATAAAAAAATAATAAAATAAAGTCCTTTGCCAAGGCGACTGAAAAGTTTAACCATTTGCAGACGTCACTCCAGACCAACCTAGCAGTGGCCGTGAATTCTTTGCACACATTGCGTGCCTACCTTACCTGACCTCTGTTGCCTTTCGGGAACAAATCCTTTTGGACACACTCCCCGCGTAGGACTTCTTCATCGCCCAGGTCAACCACCAATTCTCCGATCAGTTCGTATCTCATGACGCCCATTCGATTCAAATGCATTAATTTGAGCTTCAACTGCGACTTTCTTAACTCTGACAAATAAACACTTTCGAAAACAAATGTCTGGTCGAAAATCGGGTTGCACGTGTTCTTGATCACCTTACTATCACGACGGAGATGCTTCGACGGAGTTTTGAGCGACAACTTTACAAATGAGTTTAAAAATTTGCTGTGTTTGAGTGGGAGACCCGTAGCATTGACTAAATGCACTTCGAGCTCGTGTTTTTCTCTGAGATAAGTCACTTTAAAACAAACATTTCCACATCTCTCAGCTGTCCGAGACGTCTTCCTTGTTGTCTTGTGTTTGGAAGTTTTTTCACTCGCAGAAGTCTTTCTCGGCACATTCATTTTTGAATGCGGTGCATTTTTGTCTACCGTCGACACAACTGAGTTGCGCATGTGCGCAGTATGATCGGGTCCTTCGTCTGTGAGAGAATCACGTGACAGGCTCCTGCTGCTATCCGATCTGGCAAAGCGGAGTGTTTCTGCCGTCCTTTGGTTTCCGGGCCGACAATGCATTGATAAACTTCGTTGTGAAAATGGAGGGACCACTGAAGAGCTAAACTTTTTCTTTGGTGTTGATTTTTCTGTTTCTGAAACAAGAAACGGTAACCGTGATTTCATTTCGTTTGAAAGAATGACTTTAAGTCTTGTGGAGTAATATTTTGGTCATCGAAGCTTTCTGCTTTCCCAGCAGGGATTTTGGTTTGCCACTAGATGGGAAACGCACAGCAATCATTCTTTCAAGCGTCTTGTGGACTCTTCAGTCTTAAATAGATTGTAGTATCACATTTCTCTGCACTATGATTTCACTTGTTGTTAAAAAAATGAAGCAACTGATTTCGTTAACCAAATTCGCTCAACTAGTTTCAATACCACCTTACCATCCTCTGAATTACCACTACCATCGAAATACAACGATTCGCCTCTAGTGCCAGTCTCCATGGGCTTTTTCAACTTGCGATCAGACTTGTCGAGGATACTTGATGCTGTGTCCAATCTTTTGAAGGGAGGGGGAAAGTTTTCCTCCTGTTGACGTAAAGAAATATGGCTGAAGTAACATTATAGCTAGAAACGTGGGATAAGAAAAAAAACGCCTCCCTTTATCTGAAGAGAATTTGCAATTCTGTTTTTTTTTCCGTTGCAGTTGTAAATGAGCAAAAGTTGACATGCAACGTAGAACGTTTCCAGATCTCAGTTTCGAATAAACTGAAACTTTAAGCAAGCCTACCTTGTTGCCAGGGCCTACTCCGCCCAAAATTCAACAGATTGAAGGCCTAGGTACATTGCAATAGATACAGAAAACAATAAACAACTTTCTGGAACAAACCAATGTCTTAATCCCATTTTCCGCCCGGATTGATTTACAAACTTTTTTTTACGCTGTAGCGCATTCTCGTCCTCAGAGGCCGCGATTCTTTCGGTCAGGACCAAGAATAACGACCTCTGGCTGGTTCCGAAGTACGCGCAGTCTCTGGGGGGTCTATTTTGGTAACAGTTGACAGCTACTAATTGTTTCAAGTTTCTGAGATTGCGCAGACGAGCCGGAAGTCCGTGATTCGCGGACTTCCTGGTTCGGAACCAGCCAGAGGTTGCCAGAGGTCGATGTTCTTGGTGCTGACCGAAAGAATCGCGGCCTCTGGGGACGAGAATGGATGTATCTTAGTGTCTACAGCGTTTGCGCAGTTGACACAATAAAGCAACTCGAAACCTCACCTTGGAATCTTTTCTTGACTCAAGAAGACTCTCGGTGGACCTCCCTCTTAAAGATACATACTGCGTGTTGTCAATTTCGCCATCTTCCGCTTCTAGTTGATCTTGAATCAACAGCGGTACAAAGTCAACTGGTTGTGATGATATGACTAGCTTCTGCACTGTACCATTAAGAGAAGCTGATATCTTTTTTTGTTTCCTGTACTGCCTTCTCCAGTTCAGATAACATTTTGCCACCAAGAATCCAATAACGGCGCACACGACTGTCGTTCCCACACCGATCGATATCACGATGCCCAAAGACACTGGCGATGAGATAAATTTCGATAAGAGAGCAATTAAAAAAGAATAATCTTCTCTACAGTTTTGATAGCGGACGGCTTTTAAACACGCGCGAAACACCACGCAACTTTCGTCGCTAATTTCTTGCGTCGCCCGAATTGCTTTCATGCGTAGGAACGCAGGGCATCAAGAGTTTGGTCAATAACAATACACTGTACCACCCCATGCGTCCACTCCTTACTCCCTTATAGTGGAATGTCCCTGGTCGGATAGGTAGGGTCTATTTTGGGATCAGCTGTGACAAGAGACTGTTTAGATTGTTTACGTTGCAACTTAAACCAGAGCACAGGTCATGAGAAACATGTCGTTTACGCTGAAACGGAGGCCGTCGCTATCGGTGACGAGGAAATCCCCTGGCAGAAGGAAACGATTGAAGGAAATAGTTATCAAAGGAAATAAAATCCCCCCTCGGCTGATAAAAACCGTCCAGCCGGTCGTTTCAATGTATATAATCCCAATCTAGGCTGGTCCCAATTTGTCTACCGTGCTTATTCCCCTATTCTTATCGCTGTTTTTGTTGGCTCTGAACACAAAAATGAAATAATTGACATACATGTGTTTAGATTCCTTCAAATAATATCATTTGCCCGGATATACCGATAACAATTGCACTAAATTAAGTGGCGTTGCTTGTTTTTGCATACCCCAAACTGCACAGGAATTTTATGCCCGTTAAAAAAATCAAGAGTCGTCGACTTGTTACGGTAATAAAGGGGCAACCAACGATCGGTTTTCTTAAAATTTGTTGGAATTACCGAAAATGGTTTCGACGATGCTTTAAAAGCTCCTTTAGTGAGTTTGTAGCTGCCCTTCAAAATGTTTACATCTGTCCGGGTGTTTTAGGGGAAATTCGGGCCCGTTGGATGGATAGCGCTATCCACCGGATAAATCAGTGTCAAAACCAATAGAGTTATTCAGCGGATAGTGATTTATCCGGCGGATAGCGAAATCCATCGCTTGAACTGACTTCTCTTCACTTATGAGATAATTGTTGCGCAATACACTGGCGACAAGTCTTCAATGAAGAATCTAAAATCTCGGTCTAAAATATGCCAATCAGTGCTTTCCTCTTGATCATTTTGGATTTGAGAACATTTCTCAACAAAGGACAAACAACTTCCATATAATTATATCTTTTGGTATATTTTGCACAACAAAAAAACATGTTATATTGTTGAGAGTCAGCAGTAACTAACTCTAATTGTGACTTTTCTAGAAGATAAAGTTAAATAACTCAAAAATTTTGTATTTTCTTAGTAGACGGCGTTTGAAATTTCTCAATTAAATTTAGTATTCTCTTCAATTAAAAAGGATGCAAAAAGTAGGAGACCACATCACCGCATTCTGTTTTTTTTTTCTACTGAAGAAAGTAAGGTTAAACAGGCTGGTAGAAAAGTTTTCAAGGTTGCCGACTACGTAATGAGAACACTCGTGTTCATGCAGAGTGCACACTACACCGACGAATTCCCCCTTCAAAAATCTCTGAACTCACCTGCCATATTCAAGTGATTTAACGCTTCAACTAGGAAACTCTAGCCAGTGATTTAAGAAACGTTACTGGCGGTAACCATTAAATTGCAGAGTCGTTCTGCAAATTTTCATGTCGTGCCAGTTTCAGATTAAACGGATCAACACACCAATTGCCTCAATTCGCGGCGCGACCTTGCCTTCAGTATTGACACACGATATACCCTCCCAGTTTTTTAACGGTGTCCGGTTTACGTAAAGTGTATTTTGCTCCTCGTAAATTTTGAATTCTGCGTCATTACAGCAACCCGTTCTCCACAATTACCCATCGAAATTTCACTGATCTGAAGAGAGTGGAAACTTAATGCGCTGTGGACATTCCTCCTCCCTTATTAGGCGTCATTAGTTTAATTGGATGACGTTACATTTCGTGTTTATCTGCTATTTCCGTTTTGAGATTAAAATAAACTCCAATCGCGCTGGAATTTCAAACATACACAATTTATTAACACCTTTGGAGTAGAATGATATCCTCTTCACAATACCATTTCGATCATATCCAGTTGTGTAAATGCTGGAAATCAAGGTATAATCACCCAGAATACTGTGATTGAATGAAAGCGGATAAAACTGAACGCTGTCTTAAGCAGATCTAATCTCTTTGCCTTATTTTTTCATATGGATACATTTATGTACATGACACTTTGGTGCTTGTAAACGTATCTTCACACTTCATTTCCTGTACCCTGTTTTATCACTAAGAGTTGACTAGCTTCAGGTCTTGCATTTGACCCGTCAAATTTGTTTGCTGATAGAGTACTTGACATCAGGGCGAACGCTATTTGTACCTCATGAAGGTAATTATGTAAAATAAATTTTAAATATTCTGTCCATTCCAAGTATTTCTGTCTGTCCAAGGTGTACATCTCTTGATTGCTTATAAGCCTGACCAGCTTACATCTGGTGTCACTTAACTACCTCCCTAATCATCGCTCAGAACAGCTGAAGAGTATTTATATTCACAACTAATAAGGTCATTCAAAGACAGACTGGGGCACGCGTTGAATTAATTTATTATGAAGAATCCCGGGGAATTTTAGATAATTGCGTTCCTTGCATGATTTCCTTGACGAGCCCTTTGCATCTGTGTAGAAAGGAAAGAAAGTTATGTATAGCCAACCTCTTTCCGGGTCAAAATGTGACTGTATGGGGCTGCTGTAAACTAATAAAATCTGTATTACCGTGTGTCGTAGGTGTGAAGAAATGTCGAATTAAAAGTTGATAAGCGGAAAATCTTGGTTATTTTACGAAGGTAGTTACCATGGAAATTACCGTCTGTGTTTTCAAAATGTCGGCAAACTTTCATTGAATCCCTGGACATGAGAAATCAAACAGAATTAACTGAAGAGAGTGTAGTGTAACGTGAAGTGCTAGATTTCTATGTGAGCGTTAGCCCTACTGATGGAACTGGGCCCACACAAGGACAGAGAAAAACTCTGACCAGGGTATAAACATAACCTTTCCTTGTACTTGTACATGAGAGATCAAAGGATTCGTTATTCAAAAAATTAATTGAGCATATTAATTAAAGTGGCATTTTTTATTTTAAGTGAAGCGATGATCCTCGCAGTTATGAACGCAATTTTGGCAATTGGGTAGAGAAGAGCCCGAAAGATTCAGGTTCTCAACGGGGTTTTAACCCGTGATCTGGTGATACCGGTGCGACGCTTTAACCAACTGAGCTATGAAGCCATTGACGTTGGGAGCTGGTCATTTGCGGGCCCCAATGTTTCCTTGATCAATGGATCAACGATGGAATGATATGGGAACATTGAGGTCCGCAAGTGACCAGCTCCCAACGTCAGTGGCTTCATAGTTCAGGTTAGAGCGTCGCATCGTTACCGCGAGGTCCAGGGTTCAAACCTTGTTGAAGTCCTGAATTTTTGAGGCTTCGCGTTCATAACTGCGAGGGTCATAGCCTCACTTGATTTCATATCCGCAGTTCAATATGATTCATTTCATATAACATTTCATTTTTGAGTTTTTATTCTCTCAACTAAATCCACACGACGCGAACTCCATCTGCGAAATAAATTTGAGATTGAAACGCAGTTTTTTAAAAAGCGGATCGAGTAAGCATGCAGGACAAGTAGTTGTCAGCAGCAACTGTTATCAAAAACTAGCGTTGCGTTCAAATCGCGTTATTTTTCGTATATCAGGCTTAGAAGATGTGACGATTCAAAAGGAAAAATAAATTTAAAATTAATCTTCATTAGCACTCCATCAGTTCATCCTTAATTTTTTTGTATTGTAAAATTTTTTTCCAGATTTTCGAGCATCCATTACAAGCATCACAAAAACACACACACATAGATAAATAAATAATAAAAGTAATAATAACAGTTTTACATTGATGACTAACAGAATAAATAAAAAGTTAACCAACTAAGAAATAAATGACAAAAATTTTCTAGCACATACCGAATCCTTTTATATACTTGTCTCATTTAAGGGGATGTATACTTAACCTGTTACAGTATTCAAATTAGCAATCCTACTTTCAGTATGATAAAAGAACAGTTAGGGATGATTTTAAAGTATTTTTCCGGCAATAGATATACTGTGTTGCAATGATGATAATGGTCAATAAGATGACTAAAATTTAACCCTCTTTCCGTTTTCCAGAGGCCAAATATTGACAATATTATATCTGAAAACGCCGAGTGCTTCATCCTTCAGGGTACAACGCTCAGGCAAAGTTTTCACTCGTCTTCTTTTTTGCATCTTCAGGTCTTTTGTTGATACAAATACCTTCTTGTTCCAATACGTGACAAGCTAGATTTTGAAAAGATTATTTGCATTTTGCTGATGGAGATAGGCTAGATGCGCAGTTTTAAAAGCTGAGTGCACTATGGAGATACTTCTGGAAGTCTGCAAGAAATACCCATCATATTGAATCTTCATTGCACTTAAAGTTTAATCACCGTTTGTGATATAGATTCACTTTACGCAATTTTGTGTCAGAGTCACTAGTGTTATTGGATAGCCGCATTCATTTGAAATTTATCGGTACAGTTTATGAGTTGCTGATGTAGAGTTTTGTCGATGTTGAAGAAATAGAGGGAGGCTTTTATTGGTTATTTGGGGTCAGATCTTGATGAAATGGCTGTACTTTTAGTGTTTTGGGATCGCGGATTCATCTAGTCTCCTTCGCAGCCGTTACTAGGGTCGCCACGCAACGCTCCTCCCCACTAATAACGGCTGCGAAGGAGACCAGGATTCATCGGACTCTCGCAGAAACGTCTTTCAAGTACTTGTGTATTCACTTATAGGTTTGAAATTGGATGCCTTGCTGTCATTGCCATTATACGTTTTAGTGCCTCGTGGATTTTACTAGATGTACTTTTTGAACAGAAACAAAAACATTTTGTTATTGTTTTGTTGCGTTACCGGAGTTATGACAGTGAGAAAATTCATGATTTAATTTGTCTATAGATGTAGCGTTACATTTGTCGCTACTTAAGTACAAATGACTTACTTGATGTGAGCACATTGTAGTTCATTTCACTCACTTTAATGACGATACATGAAACGTCGTGGTCTAAAAGAATACAGACAGACGCAAATGCAAAATTTATTCCAAGAACGAAGATAAATGGTTCCCCCCAACGAACAAAAACATTTTTACAACGTGCAAATTTCAGAATTTTCTCTGGACTGAAGAAAACTTGGACGGTAACGACCCAACAAGGAGACGCCAGCCAATATTGGACTCCCATTTATAATTTGAATTGTTACCACAGCGGAATAATTTAATTTTCACTCGCTAACTTTCAAAACGCTTCTCGTGCTCTAAAATATTCTTCCAGCTGGCGGTAGCCTTCATTGACCTCTGATTCAAGTCACTAGCCTCAATTTCATGCTTCAAAGATCTTTCAAGATTTTTGCTGGGCAAGTTTTGCGCGGTTTGTGATATCAATTTTCCAACGGACAGCAAGATATTTGAAACATATTTGAGGCGGGAGATATGAAAAGCGAATCGATCGGCGCTTCTGTGGGGCTCGGAATTTTGGTTTTTCTACTGGTTCTTGCCATCATTGGAGTAATTCTCGTCAAAAAATATTTAAAAACTTTGAAAGGCCATAGGAACGACGGGAAGCTTGGACCCTTCATTTCATCGAGACAACCTCCGGAATTTATAATTCCTCCATACACTCTGCTCTCCAATGGAAGCGATGGAACAGCCACTCCGGTTAGTGAAAACGAAGAAATGCAACCAGACGTTGTTTTGGGGAAGACTCCCCCGCTTGCAGTTCGAAGATCTCTTTCAATGCCAGCTCCTTCAGCTCTATCAAGAGCCAGACAGGCTATGATTTTGACTCCAAGTGATGAAGGAGAGATGGCGGCCAGTTGGTCAACAAAGGAAGTCAGGCCTCAGTATCGCCGAACAGTGTCACACTTCACACCTCTTTCACCTCCAACCATGCGAGAACCAAAGAAAAAAGTTTCCATAGCGCCCTACGGAAAATTAGAAGTTTCCTTACAATATGTCACCACCAAGAAATTATTATTTGTTCAGGTATGTTTCTGTGATCCGTTTCCTGAACGAGTTTTACCTTGTTTAGCCGACTTGCCTCAGGTGAAAAGTGAATTACTACTAGAGTTAGAGTTCCTTGATTGATTCAAAATTAATTCCCCGCTCTCTTCCACCTCCTACCCCTCCCCCCGGGTAAAACATTCTTTCCTGTTAAGCGGTAAACTGAGTAAGTAAGGCTCTGTAAGGCTTATTTGAACAAAGCTGACTTGAAATTTGAAATTCGTTTTTGTGCTATTTAATTGAAGAGCTAAAGATAATATTCTTTTTTTTTTTTTCAGGTAAATGGAGCATTTGATTTGCCGCATGTTCGTCTATCTGGGGTTTCTACCCCATATGTTCGGGTTCACATGTTACCGAAGGATTCGAACACAGAGACAAGGTCGTTCTTCCTGAATCTTGCAACAAACCGCATTTGTATGTTCGATCAGTTAACACTAGTAGAAGCTCAAAAGTAAGTTGCTATTTTGTTTTATACGTAGCAAGCGTTCTCGTTGAGACTTAAACATTCTTGCCACGCGTCAATAAGGGGGAGAGAAAGCTTGTGGTTGTTATTGTTGTTTCTTTCTTTCTGCGACAGCTTGACGTTAACTCTTAAGCCGTTGTTACACGTTGAAACTTTTAGCTGAAACTGAAACAAGTTTCAGCAGGCGTCTCACCACGTGTAACATCTGGTTTCGAAATGTTGCTACCAGACTCCTGCAAAACAAGTTTATTCTAATTCCATGGCGTTGGCCGCGAGCGCGCGTTAGTAAAAAATGTAAAGGCCCGCTTAAACGGTTTTAATATTTGACCAACATTCATTCAACAAAAGTTGAACGGATGTTGGGCAAATGTTGGACGCAAAAACAAAGTTGTGCGGAGGCCGTTCAAACGGTTCCAACATTGCGCCAACAAAAGAGCCAACACTCACGCGAAATTTACGTCCAGATAAGCTACATGCCGCCATATTGATTTGACGAGATTGGAGCGTGCGTGTGTTCTACAGTGTTTGAATAGAGTGTTCAAACGGCTTCAAAACACCATTTAACTTCTTCGAGAACAAAGGAAAAGTTGAATCGATGTTGAATGAAAGTTTAAACCAATTTAAACTTGATTCAACACGCTTCCAACAAGCTTTCGACATTTTTTACGCTTTCAACAATGTTGGACGACCCGTTCAAACGCACCGAACATTTGGTTCAACAAAGTGTCGAGTTGCATGTTGAAGCAAGTGTTGACACCGTTTAACCGGGCCTTAACATGGCCACCTCATAATATGAGAAGAGACGAACCTTGGGCCAGCCTGTGAAACTCTTATTATGATCACCACTGCGGTCGTTGCAGGAGTAGAAAGCGGTTCTCCGTTTCGTGAAACTTGTCTCGCGACGGAAGTTCAACAAGGTTTCATGAAACCGACCATGTTACACTAGGCAACGCCTGCTGGAACTTGTTTCGCAGCGCCGTTGCAAATAGGTCTCAGCCAAAAGGTTAGACCTGTAACAGCAGCTTTTAAAGGGTTTAAAAGGGCAGAAAGATAGAACGATAACACATGACTAGGAAGAAGGCATGGCCAGCGCGAAGAACTTTGTTAGATCGCAGATCGCAAGATCGTCTTGCTCTCGCGTAAGATTCTCTCGAAATGAAATTCTTGGTCTTAAACCACTTTTCATTGATTTGTTCTGAGCCGAGTTGTTCAAAGGCTGATTAGCTCTTTCAGTGGGTTACGCATGGCAAAACGTGTATGTTGCCATGGTAAATAACCTCGATTGGCGGTTATCGAATTCGTAACAACTCGGTCCGGGACAAACGTTTTTAGCAGATAAAAATATATTGGAGTAGTGGATAGGGTTGTAAATAAAGAGGGAGTGTTTGTTTCATTTCATTGAGACAAACGGTGGATCTCTTCAAAACCATGTACGAGGTACTGGATCTTGTAACACCCCTCTAGAGGTATAACGCCCGGAGGGGGGGGGGGGGGTATAACGTCATTAACTTAGTACCGAAACCGAAAACAAGAGACTAAACAATTGAAACAATGACTTAGACTTAAAAACAAAAGAAAGCTGCTACAGTACGGAATGAAAAAGCACCCCACGAGAACTTTGCACAACAAGTTAGCGCAAGCTGGGTGATTACAGAGCAGCTTTGCTGGAAAAAATAAGATCATGTTTTTTCAACTGTGCAGTGAATATCTTTGCCAGCCTTTTAAGTTTGTTTCTACCATTAGTTGCACCTTGAAGTTTGTTGTTCTTGACTATGACAAGTTTTCACGAAGTGAATTTGTTGCTGAGGTGATGATGTCGCTTTTGCACGTCAACCTGTTGGAGGGAACAACTTTGTCACGCCATTTAATCTCCAAGACTATTAGCGACGTGAGTACCAAATCTTGTCTTGCTGTAACTTCATCCTGCTTTCATGCGATAAGCACAAGCACAAGCATAAGCACAGGACGTTCTCACACGTGAAAAAAGCAAGGAAAATCAGGCAATACGCAAGCGCAATAACGTCGGAGAAAATATGGAACGATCCCAAAATGGCGGACGAGGAACGGCTTATCCTTGTGCTTTTCTCACGTCCGTGCCCACTGGTGAAACAAGGACATGCGTGAGATAAGCACAAGCAGAAAAAAAAAGGAAAATTTCCTTTTCTTGTGCTTGTGTTAACGATTACTTGTCTTCTTTTCGGCTTTCTTCAAGACATAAAAAAAAAGAAAAAGAGATGTTTCCAATTTTAATTGGCCAAGTTCTTTTGTTTCGCAAGCAGATCTTCGAAGGACAAATTACAGTTCTTTCTGCTCTTTAATTCACCTTCATTTTTTTTCTCAGTCAGGGGGAAAAGGCTCTTTGACAGTCTCACTCTGCCAAAACCTACCTGCTGGCTCATTACACGTGACTATTCTGAGGGCAATGGGACTTCTTCCTCCAAAATCGGACCCCACTCCTGCTTCTGGGGGACTAGGTAAGATGTTTGTTCCTTTGTCACAAGCAATCGGTATTTTTATCTAGTATCCGAGAAAAAGTGTATTTGCTTTAATCATCAATAAACTGGGAACTAACCATTCCGTCTAGGGAACAATTATGAGCCTCTTAAGCGTCTATGTGCCAATCGGCAATAATCAAACAAAATCCGAAGAATGGAGGAAACCACTCTTAACGCTCCACGTTTTGGTGGGCTGGGCGATCCCACAATAACCTGTGCATTTATTGATCCAAACTCATAATTGGGCTGTAAATTCTATCATGGAACAAATGATTTCTCACTTACTTACGCTCGCCACCCTTCAATTCCAAAGTTTTTGTCAAGTGATCAACTTATTTGGTTACTTTGAGGGACAACCCATAATAACCAGTACCATACGGGTAAATAGTTCCTTTCGAGAGTTCTTATTGGTTAATTCGGAAGTAAAAATTCTTAACATGCATCCGGCTTTTCCCAGATAAAATTCATGTCTTCAATACGATGGCTTCATATCAACATCCTCGACAGGTTTCTTTCGATGTCACAAACTCGCCGTCTTGCATATTGCTTGATGGCTAATTGGTAGAGCACTCGACCGGCATCACTGATTTCATGACTTCGTGTTCAGCTGTTTTTTGTTTTTTTTTGCAGGCTTTCCTTTCGTTACTGTCATAGAATCTTCATATCATATCTTTATTTATCCTCGGATTTTAGAGTAGCTTGGTATAGCTACAGTCTCGGACAAAATTGTTGAAACACTTTACAATACCATGCCCTCCCACAATGTTGTTTTGGCAAATGGCCTCAGGAACTCGCGTTCAAACAACTTTGTGAGGGGAGAATAAGCCGCAAAAGCTTCAGATCTGTAAAGTCGTGTACTGTTCCAAGGAATTTTGTCACGGACTGTAGTATCTCCGAGCATTTATCCTCTCAACCATGACACAGCACTGAGGACAGAGCACGACATTCACCGGGAACTTTATGCTCTCCTACTCTTTGCGAATAGTGTGGGTTCTTTTACGTCTCACGGGGAGGAGTTATGAGAGGGGGCCTGGGGTTTATCTTTGCGCAATTTAAATATCTGTCTTTCATATAGTCTATTGTCGGAGGTAATTAGCAAAGTCTGTTAACATCCGAGCCGGCGAAACGAAACAACTGAAATGGCTTCGTCCAACAAAGGCAATCATTTGGTTAAGTCGTTTATGGTCCATCAGTGGTTCAGCTTGTACAGTATATATTAAAACAATTGTTCACCTCACTGTCATCAGAGATTACATTTCCAAACATGTTGAACTGCTTTCTCTTTTCCAGATACTGTTGTCAAAGTTCTCTGCTGTGTTCATGGTAAAGTTATCGAGCGAAAAAAGACCAAAGTGATCAAGAAGTCCTCTTCACCGATCTTCAACGAGACATTTGTGTTTACGATAAGGGAAGAAGAACTGCGACATTCGAGCGTAACGTGTGAGGTTTATGGAGGGGATACAGTGTTAAAAACGGAGAAAATTGGTTATATCAGTCTAGGATTGGAATCATTTGGTACTGAGGTCAGACAGTGGAATGACATGATGATGTCTCCTCTGAAATGGATCACAGAAACTCATTTGCTTCACGCATAGAACAGATATTAGTAGGTTGCAAAGGTCCTCTGTGGAGAGTGAAACGAGCCGAGCACTCGAGTCCCCCGCTTGGTAAATTTACGCGATTGCAGAAATGGTTAATCCGAATTGAAAACGACCCAAGCTTTAGGCCCATTAACCACCAAGGAAATTGCATCTTTAATATAGTAAGACAATCCTCTCATCTCTTGACAGGAATAACGTCTTCTTTATTGATTTATTGAATTAAAATTATTGTATAAAAGTTTTGATGTTATGTCTCGATAAATTTCGAAAAACTTCAAGCTTAATTTTTTCTACAAAGTAACAAAACAGTGTAACAACGCTGGTTAATCTTCTTAATGACATTCTAGTATAAATAAAGTTTAGATGTAGTTTTCTAATTACAATGCTAATTTTATAATTTCGCTTCAATAAAATATCTTTGACGCATAGCGAGTTGTTTAATTTTGGGCTAGTAAGTTAGTCAGCTTTCAAGCTATTCTACCCTATCAATGGAACCAGACAGTACGCCCCCTACAAACCCCTCCACCCCCTCTGCCTCCCTCCCCCCCTTGCTCTGCCTCTGTATGTTAATGCTCAGTTTACTGATAAAGCTATTTTTTACACTAGTTATCTAAAGCTAAAAGGGTCGTTTAAGTCACCAAGGATTTATCTGGGAAATTCTCGTCACGAAAATTGCGCACAGAGCAACTGAGCTATGGTTCGTCCTGTAACAATGTGCGTATGCGCGAGGTAGTAGCCAGACAGTGAGAATGTGCGATCGCGTGTGTGCACCAATCTTACACGTTGCTTTCTCAACCGTATTAGCAAAACATTTCTTGCCAGTGGCTACACGAGGGGCGCGCGTTCTCCCTTTATAGGTGGGTCACCACAATGTGAGCAGAATCTTGAAGGTCCTGAAGATCTGTCTTTCTTTTGTATTCGTCGTCTTTGTGCAAAGATTTTCGACCAATCTACTTACGTAAGTGTAGTGCCCAATCTTAAATCCTCTAAGATGATAACTCTTAATGCAAAGGTAGCCTTTTCGAAGGATGGTGTTTGTAGGGTCGGATGCGGTAATCATTCGCTTAACTTCTGACTCGCAATCTTCAAAAATCTTTGTGATGTTGTGTCATAGCGACAATGACGAAACCGATTCAACTCGGTAATTTATGAAGAAATCGAAGTAAATTTCATTTGTTTGTTTTTTGCACGACAGCAGCTTTTTCTATGTGGTGATTCGGCAAATCATCGTTTGGATAAACCGCTCTTGTTTCGCCATGGATCAAATCAAGCGCATCTCAAGAAATTTACCTCGCCGATTTTGAGATTGTTTTTCCGCCTACGGTGACGTGATCTTTGTCTCCGCAGCGCGCAGAACGATTTTTAGACAGAGCACAGTACCTCCAACCATACTTACATCACAGTACCACCATTCATATTGGTGCTAGTCATGCTGTGCAAGTTGTTTATTTCACTAATGTTTGTTATGTTACCCGCAGTAAAACAATTAGGAAATACTGGTGAAGCTGGCCAATTATTCGGCGAGTTCGCGACCTGAGAACTGCTAGAAATAACCAACATCTCATTCACCGCACTTTCCACCGTGTTGCCCAACCCAGCTGATGGAAAGAAAAGAGCTTCGACTGTGCCGGGGCGAATTAGCCTTAAAGACGGGAGCCTGAGAAGGAGTTTTCCAAACCGCGTTGGTTGATTAGGATACTGGGTACGAATATAATCTTCCAGCGCACACTGGGATCGTTCTTGGAGTCCTTCCACGTGTGCATAGCTGGAGAGTCCTTGGGAATCTGCAAAGAATGGATATAGAGAACATAAAAATGCACATGGCATATATTTGTCGGGCATAGTTTTCTAGGTAACTCAACATTTGGAAAAAAGATCAAAAACATAAAACAAACAGCGGCTACAAACATAATGATAAAGCGCATTTTACTTTTGACTTGACGTTTCGTATGCTACAACATAGACCTTCAGAAGTGACGGAAGAATAAATTCAAATATTATATATATAAAATTAAGAGGACTGGTAACTGGAGAGAATAAGATTAAAAAAGTAAGATAAATAGATAGCAGTGAAAACTGACCGTTTAATAAATCCACAGTTTTTCACTGCCAACGTTTTCGTTTAAAGCTGGTTTAAGGTCTCGTATTAGTAAAGTTTCCTTTGTTTTACAATGCAAATCAGAGCTACCATTTGCTAGAACTTGAAAATGGTCCCATTTTATGTTGTGACCTGTTTTTACTGCGTGATCTGCAATCGCGGAAGTTTATGAGCCAATCGCAAGCGACTTTATAATTCTTAAAGGAAATTTACACGTTCGCGTAAAAATTTTTCCATTTTTCAAACAATCACTAATGAGCTGGGCTGGGCTGGGCTGGGCTGGGCTGGGCGAAGTTTTCACGCATACGTGTAAATTTCCCGCACAAATTGTAACGTCGTTTCCGATTGGGTTATAAACGGTGACATTCGCTACGGCTAGAACATGTGCAATACCGTAATACTCTCCCTTTATAAGTACAACACAAGTTAATGTAACCTGCGCGCGGAGGGAATGAGCGCAAGCAAAGAGAAAGTCGCAATAACGAGCGCCGTCCTGTCGCCCGGCACGCAACTTACAGTTACTCACGCAATCGTGCTTACCTGGATTAAATAAAATAATAGCCTTGAGGCAACAAAACTCTGCAGAATCTATATGCAAATTCTTAAGCTTCTCGACCTGTTCTTCGAATAATCTTTGATTTTCAGCAGAATCGAACGCCACTGGTCCGTCGTTACTCACGGCTAACACGTCACCGTTAGAAGAGGGTGACAAAGCGCTGATTGTCAGCGGCTGTGCCATGTGAAATGGTGAGCAGTGTTGTGCAGCGCTCAGTATGAACAACTCACTCCAGCATGAACGCAGTAAAATTGATTGATCTGGGAGGGTAAACTCGGAGAAAAACGGAATGTTTTTGGCCCATTCAGCTATGGAAGCCAATAGCCTGACGCCGAGTTCCGAAGCATTTTCTAGTCCTGCAATGTTGGCAGGAATGCCGATGGATTGCTGGTATCGCGCAATGGTGTCTGCACGAAGTAACAACGTTATGTAGCTGGAGTAGAAGGATTGCGGATTGCGCATGTCACCCAGACCCATTTGGAGAGAGTTAGCGGTGTCTGATTGCGATGTCGAGATGCGCCCTTTTTGGACAGCTGTAAAAGAAAAACGTTTTAAAGAATGTTTAGTTCAGTTTAATGCAATCGCGACAGCAGTTCTTTTGTAATGAGAAATACGAAGCAAAATTAGAACTTAATGAATAACATAGTTGTAAATTGGGCGTAGGCAAAAAGAAAATAACTCCATGTTAGAAAAATACAATCAATCAATGAATTGAGACAAGAATGGTACAAGAAACGAGGAGCACTTAACGCGATCAGCCTCAGGGAAAGATCACAACTGAGAAAAGAAATAAAAGCTAGTGGTTTACCATCCTTCCTCATCCCTACTTTCATGCATTTTTTCAATCTGCAGTATTGGCAGTGATTCCTGTGTTGAATATCTACGGGACAGTTCTTGAATCCTCTGCAAGTGTACGAAAGATTGCGCCGAATGCTTCGTTTGAAAAAACTCTTGCATCCTTCGCATGTAAAAACTCCATAATGCTTGCCAGATGATTTATCGCCGCATACGACACACTCAATGGAGGGCTTAGGCGCTCTTGAACCTTCTTCGTTCTCCGAGCAATCCTCTGGTGAATAGAAAGCATTTTCAAGAAGAACAGGCGAATCCTCTCCGTTTGAAAATTCTGCAGCCAGATTTTCGGTTCGAGGTAGACCAGTGAGAGCGCCAATGTTTACATCAATTGTCGATGTGGTGTCATCCTTAAAACAATCCATAATAAACTTGAACCGAGGGTTAACTCGAGTCGTAAGCGTCAACTAACGGGGCTGATCGCGCTATTAATACAATCATGACTGGCTATTGTCGGACCGTGAGCGAAGAAGCAATTTATGAACAAAAGCAATTAGTTTTCTTTGTGCTCATTATGTAATATTTATCGCGTTACCCGTTACTTTGTATGAGGGTTACTATCATAGGCTTCATTGAAATCAGCTCTCACAGTCAAATAATAATGAAAATGTTTATGCGAAACCTAATTGTCCTTCTGGCACTTTAATTTGTTGTGACTGGGTATTTTTAAGGGATAATCTTTTTAGCTAATGAAATGTAAAGTTTCTGCTGAAGTTTTCATTGTTTTACGTTAATCAGAATTCCAGTTCTCTACTTTATGGGATGCACTCACGTACTCGTAGGCGCAAAGACAAAGCCAATGCAACAAACTTCGTACTTAAAAGTTAAGCGCTGAAAGGTACTGAACAAATGTGTACTCGGTATGGTTAACGCGAGAAAAAGGCCTTTTTATTTTATTCAAGTGAGGTGTAAGATGGAAGTCAAAATCTATCGACCAAAGGGCAAACAGGTTAGGTCTATGCTGCATTTTAATACGTATCGGCGGTGAACATAGAACAAAAGTCTCCAGAATTTAAAATTAATTTTCGGAAATAAAACCATTTCTCGTAATTCAAAGGTATAAAGACCATTTAATTATATTTCCTTGCATCAAAGGGAAAGCGGTGATATTTTTCATAACAGTTGGTTAACACTGGTAAATGAATTTTTCATTACCATCGGCGAGGTAAAGCATGTGGATTTGGAGAGTGCCGACTTGTATAAAGAGGTGGTGGACCTATACCACTTAGCAAAACATTGAAAAGTGACCTGAACCAAGAGAAATAAGCAGACAGGAAACATTATAAACGTAAGACGCCCACATCGTGTCAATTGTAAAAAAGTTAAAACCGCGTAGCGTGCCGGTCTTGAATAAACACGATGTGCACGTTTTCTGGTTGTTTTGCGTTTTCTGACTGGACCTGTTCAACCGTGAAGCGTCCACTAACTATTTCTGTGTTGTCTAAATTAGCCAAAGACCTCAACCTGCCACAAACGGTTTCTTGGTCTTTAAACGACAAACATATCAAGACAGTGAACATCCCGAGAACTTTAATTTGCGAACTGTCTGCGTTGATTTGCTCATGCGCACGATCAGTTTTCCATCATGCTCGTCACCAGATCCATTAGGGCTCTGATTTCTTAAATTGCAATCTTATTTAATTTTCTTCAGTTAATTTAACCTAAGTAAGGCTAAATAATATTCTTTATGTCACATAGTAGAGTTAAATTTGGAGAAAAAATCTGACGCATTGTGAATTTTTCTATGAACCAGTCTCGAACATCAATCAATTTATAGCCAGTATAAAATTGTTTCTACGTGAAAGTCAAAGATCATCCCAGTTAAACAGCAACTTAAAACCGTTGCCTAAAAAAGAAACGAGGCTCGAACGGGGAAATGTTCTGACCTTTCCACCATTTCATGTCCCATTTCAACATTTCGAGTTGCTATTCCGCTTTCGATGGATTGTTTCCGTTTACCCTATACTACTCCAGCAAGGATTGTTTGTCCGTTTGTGCTTTAACTGTATCACTTGTTTTAACAAGTGTCCATGCTATGTCGCAACCAACACTTGAAGCAACTTTGTTTTGTCTGAACTATTTCGATTTCTTGTAATTTGGGTTTTAACGGCAGCTCATACTTTCTCGATTGGGATTCAGATTTACCTGTTGACGTAATCCATTGTAATTGTTCAATGAGTCTGACCAAATTGCGCGCGCTTGGTTGGACAGTAATTGACGTCAATAAACAAACTTTGCGGAAGACGTTGTTTTCAAATTGACAGACTACACAAAAATGGCAGCGAAAAAGAAACATGTGGTCTCTGTACTACTTACAGACGAGGAAAATGACACAGTTCGAGAATTATTGGGACAGAAACGATTTGTAAGTATGGTGTCACTGATTTTTCCAGGCTGATATAGTTTGCTTGCATGCAGCATGCAGTGATCTTAGCCAGTACAAATTGCAAAGAAGCTTGAAAAAAGTCGAGGGTTTCATGATGACCATGTGATCACGCTGTTTTCTGTATTATCAACTAAGCTATTAATTAAGCATGCAATCTGGGACAAGGTCTGTTTGAAGAAATAAGCTAAATTGTTTGGCAGGTAGAGCAGCATGCAGAAAATTTCAATAGTCTTTCTTTAATTCAGTTCCAGCCCAGATATTTTTCCATTTAGGCATCTTTTACAAATGCTTGCTTTGTTCGATTTACGAAAGAAGAAAGCGTAAAGAAAGTTCCGATGTACAAAAGAGAAAAATGATTCTCGCATTTATCTGGGCTACTATAAAAAAGCATTTATTGTCCCTTAAAGACACCTGAAAATTTCAGATAGCTTCAACAGAACTCTAACCCATGACCTCTGCGGTACCCGTGCAATGCTATAAAGCCAAAGAGTAGGGAGTAGGCCCAATTGTTGGGCTCATGTCTTCCCGTGAAAGGACTCGATGAAACTAAGGTATATATGTACAGTGCGGGCTATAGACGAAAGATATAAATGAACTTTTTAGGTGTCTCTAAGAGACAATTGCTTTCTGAACTGCATGGTCCAGAATGATAAGCGCGCGGATCATTTCTCTCTTTCGTTTATTGCCCGCACTTCAAATATATCCATTTCTTTCACAGTTCCGATATCAAAAGTACGTTTGCATTTTCTAGTCCATAGCAACTGGAGTGGTTCAATTGTTTCTTGCTTTACCAAAAGACAGAAAAACTTGGGTGCACATTACCACTGGCGTAGTTTGTCTCGTAAAAGACGGTGTTGCCAAATCCTACTACATCAAAGTTCTGGATATTACGGTAAGTCATAACCTTTCCAGGAAAAAATATGTTACTAACAAAGAGCGAAGATTTCTCTCACTGACATCATTTTCCTCGAATTTCTAAAAAGGAATCCACGGAAAAGGTGTTAAGTTTTTGTCACGTTTGAGCGATCCGCTTTAACTCTCAAATATTTGAGCAATTGTAAATTCTTACGGAATATTATGATAGTGTTGAAATGGCCGACGAAGGCAATTAAAACATTGGTGATTCTTTGCAGATACCCTTTTGGGGTTTTACAAATCTGTTCTTGTACATTCTCTTTCCCTCAACATTTTTAGCAGAACAAGCATCACTTCGAGTCGTCAGGGGTGAGCTGTCCCCACCTATAGTCCCTCAATATGCAAACTACCTTGCGAGGTAGTTATTTGCAAGTATATTTGAAACCTGTTTAATTAAGTATGGGCATAGTCTGAATCCTTTCAGTCCGACCCATTTTCTCGTAAAAGGAGAAAGAGACTAGCAAAAATTAGCCAAATACAAATTATTTATTTATGTTTTATGCGTCAGTGAACATTGCTGTTGGTGTATCGACATTGGACTTTTAAGATATGTGGATTTCATTTGCGTTGTTTTAAGATGAAAGGAAAACTACTTACTTTTCCCAGGAAGTCCTTATGGGAAACCGGCTCACTTGAGAACAGCAAATTCCAAAAACTCAAATTCTGCTTATGGTGTTATTATGACTGACTTCCGTTTTTATTTAGTATTTATTTTTTATTTATATTTTCTTTTTCTTGAGTTTGACCAATTCAGCCGGACCATTTTACTAATCAAAGGAAGATTTAGTTGTGTGTTTTCAATTTGTCCTTAGAACCCTGGTAATGAGTGGGAACAAGAGATATATAAACAATTCAAGTATAAAACTGCAACTTCCACATTTCATACCTTCAATGCTCACGTGAGTGGAAACGTCAACCTATAATGGTGATGATATTGTATTTCTGTAGAATATTTCTTGTTTTAAATGATTTTGAGCCATTTTCAACCAAGCGCCGCGAAAAAAAGACCAATTACTCCATTTAACCAATCACAAAAGAGGTGAGAAAATAAGCCAATCATAACGCAGAGCGAACACATACGAGTGACAACGTGGCGCAAACCTTTAAGCCAATCACCAAACGAAGAAGCGAAAGAACAAAAGCCCAAGTCCCAGTCGTTCAAACGCTAGATAGTGCTATCCGTCGGATAAATCACTATCCAGTGGATAAGTAATAGCGTAACCAATTGCGCTATCCAGTGGATAATGATTTATGCGGTGGATAGCGTTATCCACCTTTTGAACAACTGAGGCCAGCTGTGTTTCATGTTTCTCTGGACACTGGCATGAATGCGGCCCTAAACCGAGATAGCACTATCCTTTTCTGCTCTCATCAGCAACTGTAAAACACCTTTGCCTTCACCTGTTTCGTACCAGGACTGTCGAGCCGGCCTTAATTTCTGTGACGAACAGGAGGCTGCTGACTTTCGTGCAGCCATAAAGGAAAGGATAAATGAGTTCAAGCGGAAAAGACAAGGTTAGTCAAAGCCTGATTTCCGTCGGATCTGGTCAGGATGGCTAGTAGCAAACGAAAATACAATAAGAAACTTTTTCATACCATACATACAACACCACTATGTGTTTTCTCGTTGGAATAGTGTAGTCCTGAGTGTTGTTGGTGATTGAGCGTTTCGACAACCTGAGCGGTGGAAGTCATTGTCAAGTCATCACGTGACTCTAAAGATGACTCAGTCCCGGTCAAGTTGTGGAAACGTCAATCGTTTTCAGGGGTACACTCACTCGGATAATCAAAGAGTACACATGGTAAACTAGGTTATTTACAAGGTGGCATATCACTGCTTTCGTCCCTGTTTATATATAACAAAGAACAACTTGAACCTTTTATGGGTTGTTAAAAATGGTGCTCGTTGGCGATATAATGAGAGCTCTGATTGGCTTATAATACTCTAGGGCACTATTCTAGCATTATACCCACTTGCTTTCATTCCCTTAAAGACCCCACTAATTAGTAAGTAGTTGATAATATACCTCTAAAATGACATAGTTTGAGAATCGTTGTGTAAATTAATTACGCTTGGCCTTTTTCTTCCACTTTAATTTTTGACAATGAGGGGCCATCAATTGAATAAAGTACTAAGTTGTCATAAAACGAACAAGGTGCCGATCAGCATACAGGGCGGATCGAGAAAACGCGGTGAATATTAAGTTCTTTATAGATCTTGGTAATCGAATGGAGCGTCACTGAAGCACACCTTCGAAACACACCAAGCACAATTTGCAATTGGGGTCGCTAATTAACAAATCAGAGTGCACTCGACATCGTTTCGAGATGAAACATTTTGTAAAAAGTCCTTGCGAAATTTACAACTTTTCCCTCAATACATTCCATTGCAACCGAGGCAATAGAAAAGTCTTAATCTAGTTCCAAACACTCAAGGTACGTCCATATCATTTAGGACGTGTTTATATACGATGTGCGAATATAGTGATATCAGCAATTTAGGGTCCCCAACAAAGCTAGTGCATTTTGATACTTTTACAGAGGCTCGTCAACGGCGTCAGTTAGCCCAGCAACAAATGCAAATGCAACAAATGCAGCAAATGCAACAGATGCAGCAGATGCAGTGGCAAAAGATGCAACAAATGCAACAATTACATAAACTACAGAAGATGCAGTCGCTTGTTGGAGGTCCCATTGGTCGAGCAGGGATGGCAAGGCCCAGGTTACAAGGTGTTCCAAGCATGGCCGGGCCAAGAATGATGATGAGACCACAGGGGTCCATGATGATGCAGCCACGTAAGAATATTAACAATGAGACCAAACTACACTGAATGCTTTTTTGAAAAAAGTCTGAAATATTTAATCACATCAGCAACGGGACCAGGGTGACAAAACATAAGCACTGGATCCTGGTGAAAGATCTAATCAACAATATAAATATATATAATTTCCATTTTTACCATTCCCATTATTATTGTTCTTCATCAGCTAATTCTGTTGAATTTCTGGTCTTAAGGATTGTATCATAATACACGTAAGGTCTCTACAAACCCTTGTCTTTGCTTGTAAAACCCTGACTAAGAAAGGCAGTGCCTTTAGATAAAATTGTCTCTCTTCACCGTTCAATCAGCCTTGCTCTTATTGGTTTTTGAAAATACTTTATTTCTCGATCTCTTAAATGACTGATCAATCACTCAATTAACCCATTTTACAGTTTTTTTGCTATGAATGGTTGCGAGACTGACGGTGACTTTGCATTGATACAGACCTTACTGCTTTTATCATGTAAATTGCCCTGTTGCAATTCTAATTTATATGGTAAAAGTAACATCTACCTTTTTCTTAAAAGTAACTATTTTGAGCAAGAGCCGTCATAACGTAGATTTGATTTCTACGTCATAACGTAACGTACTGTAACCAGCCTTCTTCAAGAAAAATATGAGAGTTTACATTGGATTGCTTCTATGTACACATTTATCCTGGATATTTATGGTAGAATATGTTAGCTACAACTAATTTGAATTCAAATACTAGATGATTAAAGGAAAACTATCGAAAAGTAACAGAACAGACTGTAAATAATAACTGAAATGAAATCTAATATGTTTCTTCATTGTCATTGTCTAAGAACCCTACTTTTTCTTAGCTCGTCCCAGGGCTCCTGGAGTTCAAATTCGTCCACAAATGTCAACCCAGGTCTCCATGATGCGGCCAGGGACGCCGAGACCACCAGCAAGAAATATAAGCGCTGCACCTCAGATCACTACTCCACGCCTCGGTGAGGAATCACACCAAGGCGGTCCTCCTCCACAGAGGAGGCCTCCTGAGAAGAGAGCTGCCCCTCCCATCGACGGTAAGCAAGTCAGTATGAGTGATAAAAATGACTGAAGATAAATGCAGAATTATTAAGGCCCAGTTTATGAGAGAAATGCTGTTTCGAGTGATAAGGTCCGCGCACTTTCAGTGTAGTTAACATTACGGATCTTTTGAATGACGCAAACGTCGCATCGTTTACCTCAACAGCGTTGAAACGTGCTTCATGTATTTAACAGGGTTGATTTGTGTAAGGTCAAAACTAAAAGTGTTTGGATAGTAGCGGGTGACTCTACCTTTGAAAAAGGGCCCATGCAGCCAGGTGGGTCTCCCTTCTTAACTACGATTTACCTCTCTCTTTATCTCTAAATAATTCACCTCGTTTGAAAAAAACAATGCAGGGAAAATATGACTCGCTACATGCGTACATTGGTTTGGAGAGAAACCCGAATTGAAACTGAATGTCAGGTTTTAAAAGAACGTACCACAACTAAATTTCCTTTGGCGCCTATGAAACGAATAGCACAAGTTTACTTTTGAGTTTACAAGGTCATCAGAATAAAGATGCTCTGTAATATTATTATTTCCTTTCATATTGCAGATCAGGTGAGTGCAATGGCTCCAAACCAACCATTAGGAAAAGGACCAACCATGGAGACAGGCAAGTGAACAAGTGAAAAATTTTCATACAAATATATTTATGTCACGTTTATTTTAATTAAGAGTGTAGACTTCCTTTTAGCGGGTCTTATGGAAATTTTACGATGTTTTAAGTGTTTGGCTTAAATGAAAATCCACTTGAACTCTTTGGATAAGAAAGCACTATTTAATGCTATGAATCATTGACCACAAATTCAACTTGTACATGGGACTCACTTATTGATTATTGCATATCTCTACTTGCAGAAGCAGCACCAAGCCCTGATGTTTCGCCTCAGCCAGCCAAGCAAAAGCCTAAAAAGGATAAGGGTAATTATTAAATTCTCAACCTCGGTTAATGCATTTCTCGTGCTCTGATTGGGTTACTCAATCTCGGTTATCAGCTGATGTACCTTAGTTTGACCTTATATGGCAAATGATTGCGCTTAGCGTTGCTAAGCTAACATTCCGGCGAAATTTCTCTCTGAATAAAGCAAAAAAACCCTTTTTGTGGAAAGTTTGGATCAATTCCGACGTTTAGAAATACGCGAAAAGGTAAGATATGTTTTTGTAATGAGCATGCGTCTGTCTGACCACCAGGTATTACACAACATCGCATCTTCATCAAGTTTTTTCGATTTCGCTCGGATTTACTCGCTTTCTTCGCTCGTATTTCGTACTTCCAAACTTTTGGAGTTTAAGGAATTTAATAAAACAATTATTCCATTTGCGCTTGCTGGATATGAGACTGGTTATATCCAACTCGGCGCGACGCGCCTCCATGGCTATTTACCATCTCATATCCAACGTGCGCTCATGGAATAATTGTTAAATGTTACGGGCCATAATCAGCTGTAAAAACTTTGGAGACAATGCGTGAGATTTCCTTTTGGAGTGTCATCTTTTACTGGAGGAATACTTTTCGAGGTTGTGCAAACCTTGTGTTAATTACATCAGTACATCTGACGACCATATCACTGAGCTGAAATATTTTCATTTATTTATCTAATTCATTTTACATACATTACAAACCAAACTAATAATGAGATTAGTCAAGTCAAGAAATCACTTTCTCCTTTTCACCCTTACTGAGTTTTCTTCTGCTTGCAGGGCTTTTGTCGTTTCTATTCAAACGAAAGCCAAAAGGAAAAACTCCCACACAAGCAACACCCTCATCAACGCAACAAGGTAGCACCCTGTTTGAGACGAAAGCAAGAACGTTGAAAAGAAAGATGCTGAGAAAGCGAACAACAACCTTCAGGGGCACCCATCGTCAATTTTCGGAAAATATCTGTTCGGAAGACGAATTGAGATCTAGAATTTATTTTCGGAACATTTGTTGTAAAATTTCTTGCTTGCCTGCCTATCCTATGATTTTCGAACATCTGGAAAATGGTATAATTGCCCACTTTTAACGGATTTTTACCCTAAAACGGTCACCAAGAATTTTCGGGAGTCTTTTTTCTGGCTGAAATTTTCAAAAAGGTAAGTCTTAATCCCTATTATTTTCGAATCACTAGACTTTCAGCTAGGAAATCCGAACAGATGAAAAATTTTTAGGGGATAAAAATATGCCTATATCTACTGTTTAAATACTAAAATACGTTTAATAATGCTATGTTTAACTAAGTGGTTTTGAACTATATTCTCGTTGGGTGCCCCTGAACCTTGTCTTCCGTCGTTAACTCTGGCATCAATTGAAGGCTTTCTTTATGCAGTATTTATTAGGTCATTTTTGAGCTCAAATGCAAACATGGAAGGCCACATACTCGCCTAAAGTTTATGTACACCTCGCTACGGAATTCGAGTGATGTGTTGTGAGGACGGTACGTGGCGTTTGCCCACGAATGGTTTTAAGAGGGAGATTCTGGTAACAATACGAAGAAATGTGGAAACGCAAGTGTTGATTTTGATATGCTGGGACTGGTAAGAAATAGTGTAGGGATAATAGGGAAATGTGAGCGAGTAACGGGCAATTTGAGCACGTTTCGGATGAAGTCAAGGAAAATAATAACGATACTAAGAAAATAAGTCATTTCTTTACCTTTAAGCTGAATTAAAACCATCAGTATAAACTTAATTTAAACATCAAGATGTGGCTCTGGCATTTTTGATTTTGTAGTAACTCCTATTCGTTCTCTCTTATTCCAGGTCCACCGACATCTGCGCCGGCAGCCCCAACCCAACCATCGACGCAACCTGCTTCATCAACGCAGCCCACTCGAACAGAACAGCTTGCTCCATCAGCACCTCCTGCTCCATTAACAAAGTCTGCTCAATCAGTACAGCCTGCTCAAGCCCCACCCCCTCCAAGCGTAGCTCCTCCACCTCCCCCTGCTCCAGAGTATACTCAGGCCCAGCCTGCTGTACCAGCAATGCAAGCTCCACCTCCCCCACAGGCTACTGGAGCGGAGCCAATGTCGGCACTCGCCGCTCCCCCACCGCCACCACCACCACCCCCACCACCTCGCCCTCAGTTAGATATGCCCTTCCCTGAAAGCTCGGGTCCCATTAGCGGACAAGGGTTTAATGAGCCAAGCCCTGGGGGTGGAGGTCTTCTTGACAGCATACTGGCGGGAACGACGCTCAAAAAGGTACAGCACGAAGACTATAAGGTTTAAAAATCTTGTAATCAACAGTCGGTTCTCCAGAAAGCAACAAGGAAATACTGCAGCCAAAGTGCGACCTGTCTTGAAGATCAAAAAGTATAAGGTGTATTTGTTCAAAATAGAAACGACAAGCTCACGCATGGTCAAATTTTTGGTTAAATTCTTCACACACATGCTGATGATTTTCACATCTCTGATAACTGTTAGCCATCTTTTTGAGAACGTCATCGCATGTTCATTGGGACAACATTAATTAAAGAAGTAGTAAGGCAATATTTCACATATTGAAAACGCTTTTAGGCGAAATGTATTTCCCGCTTGTATGGTGAAACATCGTATTACCAATTGACTTGTTCTTTTGTGTATTAAACAAAAATCATGTCTTGGCGTTGCAGGTTGATCGAACGGCTGTTCAAAAACCACAAAAAGAAGAATTTACAGGAATGATGGGAAACTTAGCAAGAGCATTAGACGAACGGCACAAAGTTATGCATTCCTCGGGTAAGTGAGATGAGGAACATTTTGAAAAGGCATTTAATTGGCCTCTTACCTCCGGAGCTTTTCAGAGGCAAGAATCAAGTTACTGAAACGTTTTAAGAATCCCATCTGGCAGAAGGCAGACGAATCAGTCATTCACAAGCACAGCTGAGAAGTTGAACGGGCACTAGCAATTACAATACACCCTTTGCAGCTGACGATCACGTGGTACAAAAACCGCCATACTGGAGAGCAACTTGACCACTGGGACATCTAAAACAAAGAAAATTTTAATTAAGTTGCTTTCTTTTAGATGCCCCAATGCGCAATTTGCTCTCCAGTGTGGCGGTTTTTGTACCATTGCAGCTGGTAATGGGCGTTTTACTCCCACGGTCTAAAAGTTCATGAGAATTTGGTGTTATTTTAATGTAATATCCCATAGCTGCAATCTGCATTCTCAATACCTGTCTATCGAACGGTGCAGTAAAATTGTGGGGTGAGTTTAAATATTGATCACCTGAGATCTCCGGGTTGGTAGTCCTCGTCCATCACCGTAACTACTCGGCCTCTGCCACGCTCCTTTTTCTTTCTTTTCGACTTCACTCAGTCGAAACGTGCGTTGCCGTCGCGTTTGACAGAAATTGAAAACAATTTTCTTCTATCCGTAGATGAAGACGATTCTGATATGGATGAAGAGTTCTGGGAAGATGACGATGAAGACTTCTGGTCCGATTAATGACTCGTTTCGCAGTCGAGGATCGACGAATTAACGATATCTATGCTTCTTTCATTATTAAATTGGAGTTTTGTTTATCAAAAATATGGTGCACATTGAATTTGTACACTTTCAAAAATCAAAGTGCTACCTTTTGTGCGGAGCTCTATCAACCTTAAGGCGCAACAGGAGCCCATCACTTTCGCTATCAGAGGATGCGCTATATTCACTCGACGAGACATCGACCGTATCAGAACTTTCGTCCGATGAGTCAACTGCCAATCTCTCCTCGCAGTCCGCCATTACCGATTTCTCAGCCTGATCGTGTGGGTAAAACAATGACTGTCATAGCTCTGTTTTTATTGGCTCTTCGAACTGAGGGCGTGTGAAACTTTCCCTGGGAAGCGTTCTAATAATAGATCTACTCGGGAAAGGGTTGACTCCAAGGCCAAGAATGGGAGATAGAGGCTCCTCTTGATGAGCTCCTGGGCGCAAATATTGTTTCAACACATTGACTCTTGACCCGCCTCTCACTGACGAGTAAAATGGTCTGGTGTTACACAATGGTGCTCCATACACAACGTCGTAAAAAGGGAAAGCTATCGGGATACTCGTTTTTATTGGGTTGAAAAACGCAAACCAATCAGGAAAGGATGCCTCTCACATGATCGACGTGACGTCAATATAACTTCTCTTCCGCCATTGGACAGACTGGTTGAGAGTTTAATTATTCGTCCAATGGTCTGGACAACATTAAGGGGATCGGGAAAGGACACCTCTGCCAAGTTGGGTACTACTTCCTTAATAGGCCAGTTTCGGATATGGCATGAAATGGAGGCTAATGCGGTGGAAATAATTTGCACGTGAAAAGATTCCCCCGCATTAGCCTCCACTTCATGCTCGATCCAACCCTTCCGTTGGAATACGAAACTTGAACCTTTCAGCTTGCCCTTAGAGGAAGGGGGGTAGGGGGGGGGGGGGGAAGGGAGGAGAAGGATTATTCCGAGTCCACGGTGCTGACCAACAAAATTGGGGAGGAGAAAGTTTATTTCTTCTTTCGCCCGCTCAATTACCCTTTGGGCCACAAAGTTTCAATGATCATAATCAAATGAGACAATGCTGTTGTCGTTCTAGCATTTAATTTTAGGGGGTCTTCGGAGGATTAAAATGATGAACAGTTACCGAAAAGATATACATTAAATTTACAAAATATTAACGCTCCATGGAAAACGTCTTTACCTTGCTAAAATCGCTCGCTATAATTGTAGCTCCACTGCAAAAAAGCTCTTACAATGACTTGCATCTATGCTACCGGCAAAAACGGTTAAGTCGTCAAAATTTACGAAAGTACAACCAACATGAAAACAGACTTAGATTTCCTGAAATCTGCGCGACAAAATCTTAATCAAATGAAAACTATAAAAGCGATCTGCTTTGCCAAAACTACTTAGATTTCAAACTACCTTCTACGTTCACGAGCAAAATGATTAACATCGAAACACTCCTGTGCTAGGGACCGGCCCTATTCAATATAGGTAACAAAAAAAGGTTTGTATACAAAAGAACAAAGTCATTACGACACCTCAGCACACTGTGTTTACTCTAATAACAAAATTATTCAACTTACGCTATAATTTTTGGTTTCAACCCAAGTAAGTTCCTTTTGATAAAATTGTTCGATGACAGCTGACTCGGAAAACTCAAAAACACTACGATACCATTTTCAATTATTCAAAAGCTCTTTCGTAAAAAAAAAAAAAGAAAAAGAAAAAGAAAAAGAGAAGTTTAAATGAATACGATATAAAATTTTAACTACTGATCGGTTTATTATCATTGGCAAACAGGCCCGGGTTGCTCAAAGAATGGTTAGCCCAAACCAGCGTTAAATACCATGAAAACCTCGAGGTTTTGATAACTCTCAACCACCGGTTAGCGCTAACCAGCTTTCGAGCAACCGGCCCTTATAAACTCTACCAGAAAACAATGAGTACCACAACAAAACGAGATTTTTACATTCACTTCTATAAAAACTAAGCTGCAAGTCCATCGGACATTTTAGGTCTTAAATTACGAGTGACAAGTCACCAGATAAACACAGTGGAAAATTTGACTTCTGAGGTAACATGTGAAACGATCTGAAGTAGATGTATTTTGAAACGAACCAAACAATGTGTTCCTTTTGTACAATCTTCAATAGCTCACCATGGGAACGCAATATTACATAAGGTAAATAATTACTACTTAAATTTTATTAGATAGTGTATCACGCTCGCTCGTCTCAATATGAATATCACAGAGCTGAAGCCTTCAAGGGAACAATGCACACTACACGAGTAGCTACAGGAGATGACAAACAGGGTTACAACAAAGAAATTACTCTGGCCAATAAGAACACACTATAACAATTCAACAACCGCCACCAAAGCTGATTGGCAGCAGAAGTGATGCATCATTTTTTTCGGCCTGGCCTCTGAGCATGGTCGAGCAAAACCAATGCTTTTGTAGACAATACCTACAGTCTTATCAATATCACAACTTAACATTTAATTCTTTCAATTCTACGTGCTTCTAAAACGGCACTTATCTAAAACAAAATCGCTGTATTATCTTCATGTCATTCTAATTTAAAGGGAACTTCTTTAGAGTTTTACTTCTTCGGCTGAGAAACGTATTTATTTATTAGATATTGTATGTCTTTACCAATTAATATTACTATTTACAAGAAATTATGAAAAAAATGTAAGTAACAAATTATCAATACTAGTCACCCCAAGGCTGTTATAGAAAATTCTTAATATTTCTGGGTCCAGTTGTTCAAAAGTTGTCTAAAAGCTGTTGAACACTAACTTGCGATTAAATACCGAGGTTTCAATTTTGCCCGTCTTTAAGCGTTACAATGCAATTATATGCGAGCGAAGAACTAAGTTAAGAACTGAGTCTAAGTCAAGGTTTAAGGTTGTGTCAACTTATTTGATCGGTAAATAAACTTTAAGTTTCCACAAGTCCAGGATTAGCTTAATCCAGCTTTGAACAACTGGAGAAAATGCATTATACCTTTGTGCGCCGATTGCATGGAAAATAACGTAAAAGGTTTTCCTTACTGTGTCTTTTCATCCACCACATTTCATCCACCAACTTTTGGGATTTGATAATGGACAGACAAAACCAATCCTCTCTTGCAGAAGTAAATTTACAGTGTATTTGTTGTGATTTGTGAAACTACGCCAGCCAGAGGGCTATGAATTTGGTTGGACATATCTGCTAAAAGACCTTTTGTTTCGTTATTGCAAGAACAAAAGATGAAGAATATTGCAAACAAGACAGGTTATAAAGGATGAAATTTTACAACAGCCTTGGGGCTTATGACATATGATGCCAGCATCACATAACAACAACCGTACATTTTAAACAAGCATTATTTAAAACAGAACGTTTAAATAATGCGATTTTTTTAATGCTATTGGAACATCTTCAACAAATTATTCAATGCTAGTGGGGTGTTGTTTAAAGTTGTAGCTAAAACTAATTACATTAGGTACATTTGTTCCAGAGAGGATAAACTAAAATTCTCTAATACTATGATATTTTAGACCTTTAACTCAGCGCAAACCATATGCTGCTGGAATGCCACCATCAAGACGAGGTCGCTTTGGAGCACCATCCTTGTCTATTTCACGTGGGTCATCCCTGCTTGGTGTCAGACGCCTCTGAACTTGATATGGTGAGGTTGGGGAGATTGAGGAGTGGGAATTAGGAGATGAAGAGTCCCTTTCACCTGGTTCGGCTTTGATGTTGACTGATGACATGCCCTGACCCACTGACGCATTAGGAACACCAAGACGATTCCCCAGTAAATTGCTTACTGGTACATTCCTAAAAAAAATTGTTAAGCAAGATAATGGTTAACTTACGGCTTACATTTTTTTTTTAAAATTAGTAGGAAGTCTACGAGCCATTAAAGACGTTTTCATGAACAGTGAATTACATGTACAAATTCAATTTATTGAAATTTGAGACAGACAGAAGAGAGGCGGCCACAATATCTTCCATTTCTTAACTTTACGAGTATTTAGTTTACCCTTTCACTTCTAAAATCTTTCTTTATAGATGTTACTTTGCCTTATGTAAAATGATTTTAACAGTGGAGAAGAGATCTCTTTGGGTGAACGAGCAGAGACCAGTATTCAAAAGAACAACAAGGCATGATATAAACAATAAAATGTGTGGTGTCTAGTGTGGTGCAAATAAGAGGTTAATAGAATATCTTTGTTAGAGAGAGAATGAATAGCGCATCTCAAAGAGTTGTCTTACTTCTATAACTGTCAAATCTATCCGTTTTGAAATGTTATGGAGATGATATCATTTGATTACGTTAAGAGGCAACAATAATGATTCTGTTTCACTCACCCTGCTTGAAGCAATCCGTGCATGTTACTCAACTGTTGTTGAAGCAGAGCTTGTTGCTGAATGAGGGGTAACGCAGCAGCTGGAAACTGTGCCAATTTTTGAGCTAGGGCCTCTGTGTTTTCCAAATGAAAATCTGATGGCAACCCCGACGGTAGAGTGGAGGAAAATGAAGGTGGTGCTGCTGAAGCCAGATTGGGCGTTGCCATGGAGAATATAGGTGTCGACAGAGAGTGGTTATCACCAGGGGTTTGCAGAGGAATAGAATTGAGAGAAATCACAGGAGTGGATAGAGGTTGATTGTCATGAGATGTCGCTACTGTCATTCCATGGCGATTAGGTTGCTGAAAAGATAATCAAGATTTCAGCAAAAGGGAGGGGTAACTTCAAATGATGCACTTATGTCCAGAAAAACAAGTAATTAGAAACATGACAAATTATGATATCCAACATAAAGTGTTGTTGTTTCACGAGATGCAACACTTTGATCCCTGGGCTAATCAATGTAAGTACAGGTTAATCTTGTCTTTTAAAAGGGTTTGAGTGAAAATCAAGGCACAGTACTTAGCCGGTGGTGACCGGCTTCCAATGAAACCCCTGCAATGCACATGTACATGTGAAGAAAAAAAACCAGACAACAGATTTGTCTGCAATTCTTGTATTCTCACTCTAAAGTACAAACTTGTTAAAGCTGAAAAGTTTCTCTTACCAATTGTCCCGTGACTACTCTTGAAGGAATGTTAATCTTCAGAGGTGGACGGCCTGGTGGTGGAGTTACAGCTTGCGGATGAGGTGACACAGAATTCCGTCCACTACTTGTTACAACAGATGAGGGTGTGGTAAATGAGCCATCATTTCTCTGAATTGACCCAGGAGTAACACTTCTGTTCAAGCCTGCTGCAGCAGCAACAAGGTCTGACATGTTTTGTGTACTTCCTGAAGCAAAACAAATTTGTTCTCAATTTCAAAATGATTACTTTCCTTTCATATAACTTTACTGGAAGACTCTGGTAATTCCAGAGACAAGTTATCTAATTAGGCAGTGTAAAGCAGCCATGAATAGTTGTGCTCAGAGGGCAGGTAGCCTTTCAAAACAAATATGGTGGGTGTACCTGTCTGTCAGTATTGTGGCTATAATCTTACTACAAAACCCAAGCTTTTCTTGATGTGAACATCAAATTAATGGTGTTAACATTTTGTGTTGGTTGGATTTCAAACCAAAACAATCAGCAAGTGGGTAACTAACAGCAACAGCCTTAACTTAGGGGAATCTCTTCTCTCCCATTATGTCTTGCACAAACCAAGGAGATAAATACAATAAACCCCACGAACACTTTCACCAACTTTTAAGGACTAGAATGTACGTTATTATGAACAATCTACTGTGTAAAACTTTAAAATTATCGCTTCAATGATGCCGTTGCTTACAGTAACTTTAAGTGATAAAAACAAAGTAACAAATACTCATTTGTGCAACCACATTTTGATGGTTTCCATTCCATCTAAGAAGATCTAATCTGCAGTTGGAGACAAATTATCTTTCATGTTAATGAAACATGAGAATTGTTATTATCACTTCATTGTACCCAAGTTGGAACCACGCCTGTTACTGTTAGAATAAAGCGGCTTGTTTGCAACGAAGAAATCTTATAGTTATAATTTGTCCTCTCTTCCAAAAGTACCAGTAGTCTAGAGAAACACCTCACTTACATTCAAAAGGACACTGAACTATTTATTCCAAGGTCAAATTAATTTCATTACAATGACAATGTGTATTTACATTTAAGTTTGGTAAAATAATTTACAGGATAAAATGCATCTTTAAAGAGAAGAATAAATTAACTTTTATACAATTTACTGTAACTGCATTGTTTAAACAGCGACATTTACACATCAATCTATTAGTAGCTCTTTTTATAAAACAATTCATACAATAACATTATTCTTTTATACTTTTGTGATAATCCATAAAGTAAATTATTGTGTTTAAAGTTATACAACTCAATAATTTACACAGAGAAATGACAGATAAAATTTATAACGAACATGTTTAAAACACAAGTTTACTTTCACTTTGTAATAACTTCTTCAATTTCTTTTCATATTTAAGAGAGTTTTCAAACTATTATCATACTCTTAACTGTGAAAAAAGACCAGTCAGGGCGACCTAACATTAAACCACATCCCAGTCTCCTCTACCCCCTTCCAAAGACATTTGAATTGAATATTGGAGGGCTTGCGTATGAAAGCAGTGCCGTTTCAATCATGGATGACTGTGTGATATTATTGCTGTTTGCTTAAAATAAGGTGCAAAAGAAAAGTTAAAAGACCAAAGTTAAAAAAGATGTCTATGCTCTTTTTATGCTGTGCAGTGGTGCAGTGTATTGCATGAGGTAAACTAATAATATATTTTCTTCAAAATGAAAACAAAAGAATCAAACAAGCTTACTCAAAACATCATCATATTACATGTATGTTGTTTCCAGTTTGCTCCATTTCAGCATTTTTAAGATTATTCTTTCATTTGTCAGCCAAAGGTTAAAACACTTTACTCTTTCACTAAAATCGCATCATTAAATTAATGCTATTAATCCAGGAAAAATCAGATATCATCAGCCATTTTGTAAAGTTAACAATTGAAAAGACACTCAAATTATATAAAGTACCGGTAATAGCTTATGATTCAGTAAATCAAGCCAAAATTTTAAGAAAGGTTATGTTTAATACTTCCAAAAACTGAATTATTCTTGAATTTTTCAATATAATTTAGTTCTTAAATGAGCGTTAACTTAGCGCCTGCAGGAATTGGTGACATAATCCAGCTTCAGCTGCAAGGGGAGTTAGGGACACCATAGATTTGGTCTGAAATGTAAAAAACATTTATCAATAGTCAGGTAACAGTTTGAGAATCTTCAGCTTTCAAAAAAAAATGCATTTGCACAATATTATTGCTGACATGGTTTGAACAAAATTACGAAAAAATCCAGAAAATAATATGATATAAAAGTTTAAAAGATTTGATGTACTTTAAGTAATTACTGCACAGTGTGTATTCTACGTGACCTTATTCCTTTCATTAACAACAAGGAAAGGGGAAAAAAGCACATGCTTCATTAGTAACATTATTTTATATCTCACCAAACAATCTCCTGATTTACATAAAGTTTTAGTGTGATTTTGTTTATCTACATGTAAATGTATTATACTTTCAAAAGAAGGGTTGGATATGAGCACTATATGTGATTTTAGTAAGTAGTTTTGCGTCAGTGTTGCATCACATCGACTATCATTATCACTTTAGCCTTCCCAAGTTTCAAAAAGTGATAAACACAACTACTTACACTGCAAACATTACTTCAACCAACATTTGATAATTTGCATGGCATCTTCTAAACTAAATCATCTCAAGTATTAAATGTTATTAGCTTTTTAGAAATTACACAGAACTGCAGTTAGATACAAATGTAAATGAAGATAACATAAAAAATACTGTAAAAAATTGAATGTGTATAAGCCCCACCCTCAAATTCCAAGCATGATTTTGAGGAAAAAATAAAAACTTAAAACAAGCATTCAGGCAAAAAAGTTGTTTACTTGTTCGCAGTTGTCTGTGATATTAAAACTTACCGAAATATAATGCTGCATATTTGCAGCGACCATAAGAAGTTAATTAACTCTTAAAATACATATTAAAAGCTTATCTTTAATAATTGATTTCCCTATTCTAGAGACTGACAACAGCTGTCTTCATTGTTGAAGCCCACAGTTGAAATAAAAACGATAAAATTTGAATGAAAATAATGCGCAGGGAATGATACAAAATAACCACACAGTCATTTACAGAGTCTGGACCGAGTTACGTTGTAGACAACATGGAGAAGTATTTAATATCTCGATCCAAGAGTTTAAAAACCACATGGACAAATATGCCGTGCTAGTAATGAAGGGCAACAAAACAGTCCACCTTTGCCTTGTGAGTTCTCCTGAATGGAGTGGTATTTTCTCGCACACGGTGGAGAAATCAGTGTTAAAGTGATCTGTCGAAGAATATGTTTAATCTTTACTTAATGAAAGTTCTTTGGGCTAATTTTTACCCCATGCCAGCCAGTTCACTCCATCTGATAGAAATAGTCTCATATAAACCAAACCCACAATTTTGAGCCCAATATTTCAGCAAAAAGATCCGGCTAATACACAAGTTTTTACAGTACAGCTGTATACTGTATCTTTTTTCACAAGAGGAAGATCCACATTATTAAAATTCTAAAATTTACAATGATTTAAGGAATTAAGACTTCTGCCTACCTGTTTAATACCCTTATTAACAGTAAATGTCACAAGAACTTCAAGACTTGAAAATTGTGTATTTATAAATGTGATTCCTTTTAACACCAGCCCACTTATCCACTATAATGCCTTTGTTAGAAAACATACTCAGAGCTAATGCAGAGTTCTTAATCTATCAGATTATTGTAGGTTTCACTGCTTGGGGCACAAGGCAAGTTTTGTGACACTAAGGCTTCAAACAAACCAAAATTCTATATGTTTATTTGCAATGCAAAACAGTTGATAACTACCCATCCAGAGGCCACCCAAATATCTTGCAAACATACCAGCTACAGCGCAGCTCTTTACAACCCCTAATTTCATTGGATCCCTTTAGGATGCAGCTCTATTACGTTTTACATCATGGTCCATTGCTTCTTTTGTATTGTTCTTTGTGTCCCTTGTTTTTCTTAATCAATCCCACGAGTTGTTCGGAGAGCTGGGTTGCGGCCGAAACATACAGCGAAATGACTATTGTCTCAGCATTAAGGAAGCTTGAGTGGTTCCAACTTATAGAACAATGAAAATGGCAAGACAAGACAGATTGGCAGCTACGCAGTTTTTATATAAGTTTACAAGTCACATGTGAAAGCTTATTGAGTGAGTGATTAATATTGTAGTTTTTACGTACATGACCAAGTTCACACACAAATCTCTTTTTTTCTGTTTGTCCTTCTTTCTTTCATGAAATGTGATAGTTAAGCCAAAAGGAACTTTCAATACAATAATGATAATAATAATAATAATAATAATAATAATAATAATAATAATAATTGTGACCTTTCACACGAAAATGTTCCTAATTACTAATCGTTCTGAGGGGTGAAACCGTGAAGTCGCCGTGAGAACGGAAAGAGAAGTTGTTCCCACGAGTTAAGGAGTCCTTCTTAAGTAATAGTGACTTGTGAGAACGGAATTGAATGTCGTTCGCTTTCCTCAAGCAGTCGTTCAAAACTAACAGGTACCCATGAGAACGGCTCTGGTCATTCACGAGAGAAAGCAAAAGTATTGCTCGCCATTTACAAGTTTTGAGTTGGCTTGCAACCATTGTTTGTCATTCGAACAACTCAAGCAACAGGAGACGATTGAGCCTTGCTGCTCGAGTACCACGATAATGATAATTCTCGCGAATATGCGTAGCTTCAAAGTAACGCAACTATTTGTGATACGTTGATCAGAACTGTTGTTGTTGTCTTTATTCTTTCAACGACAAATAATTTCTGAAATTTTATTTACCATAAATAAGGGGTACGGCCAATAAGATTTTGTTTTAAAGTTCTGAAGCGCTTGTTCAAGCCGGATGTGGCACAATTTTCTGAATGTCACGGCACACCATTTTGTATGCAAATTTCAAAAGTCAGCAGACACGCGTACGCTTGCCTGCCATGAATACCCATCGCGGTTCTGGGAAAATCTTTGACCCGTTTGTGAATCTTGCATCCTTACATGTAAGTACGAAAGTGGCTCAACGTCGGGGAAAACAACACACTACAAGCACGATTTACTCTTTTATTTCATTTAACACGCTCCAGACACGCTACTAAAATGCCAAATTCTTCAGCAGAAATAGTCTGAAATATGGTAACAAATCTACCCAATTGTGCATTTCCATTCTTTGAATAAATGTAGTGGAAGTATATTCCCCTTGTTCAAGCGGCAAGCGGCCAGAATTTCATGAACTTACTGCGTCATGCAATTTTCAAAAAGCAGCATGACAGGACATTGTTTACGCACTGATGTAAGTAACACACTGTTTTCTCCGGCAAAAATGTCTTGCTTTACTCACGATAACAACACAGTATTGGCACTTTCTAAAAAATGTTCGATTTTGATTTCAGATTAGATATTGATGCTTTTTCCAAATTCCGTTACAGTGGAGTTTTCGATAGACTGTTTATGTTAGCCCTGCAAGCCGAGTCGATAAGAGCCTTGTTCACGAGATCAGTCATTCATTCTTAAGCCGTTCAACTCTATCTGTTAAAAAAAGCTTTCTGCTGTTCAGTTGTGAAGGTCACTCGTTTAAAGATTTCTTTGGTCTGTTCAGCTTGTGAGCTCCCCCATTCAAAAAAATTCTGCAGTCCTTTGATAGTTCGTTTCAGTCGTGAGGACGATTTTACAACCCGTGAGCTTGCCGCGCGTTCGGTCGTTCACACGACTTTCCTAAGGAATGTTTTCGTGTGAGAGGTCACAATTACCTATGTTACTATGTTATTTTTATATCTACATATAAGAGCATGCATGTTAACTTTATGCTTAAAGTTCCATTCAAAGCAGCAGAAGGTTCTCTCATGAAGCCTTAAGTAAACCATTTGAATGCGTGTGGAATTTTCAGCTTCACTTATGGCCTTTTGCATCTTTACCCGCACCTCTTCATATCTTGCTTCCTATCAACCTCTGCACTGTTAAATCTTCATCTTCGTACCACCCTCCAAGGACAACTATGATTATGTTTACTGTTATCATTAATCATCATAGACATTGTCCTGATCCTTGTTCTATTAGAAAATGAAAACTGTTAATACCTGATATACCAGGGGTATTTCCTCGTGAGTAGTTTCCATTCATCTGATCACCAGTGATTCTTCCACTTGCGGTGACTGGCATTCCAGAGCTCATCATGACGACACTGTCTGAGCTTCCTGGCTGACTTCTGTAGCCATCCTCTGAGACGTTATTGGACGACACTGGCACTGAGACAGGAAGTGACTGATAATTGTCACCGCTTGTGGATGTTTGCTGCTAGAAGTCAACAGAATTAATTTTAATTAATCTGCATGTTTTGCTACATCCTAAATACATTGTGTGCCTAATCATTGCTTTCACAAATGAAATTATCTTTCTTTCAACAAGTTTTGAGTTGCCCTTCCATCATAAAGAGACAAACTGAAGCTCACAATACATGCAAACATAATACAAATGATTTCTTCTTTGGTCTCATCCACCTCCCTGATTCTTTTGCATATCATTTGAAACAAATCACTCAAGAACCTTGTGGCCAATATTCACATGAAATTTGCAAAAAAAGACTAGTGGTAAATTCCATAATACAACTGATGCTTCACATAGAACTGTTGAATTAACAAAGCAGAACTGTCCATACCACTACCATAATAAGTCTAATTATTATTATTGATACTTACTGGATGAAGCAAGTTCTTTTTCATCATCTGGTCAAATTCCTGGTTTATTTTATTGTACTTTTCCTCAGTTCGTGGTGTGAGCACGAATTGCTGTAGAAACAACACAAAAATTGCAGCCTTATTTCAAATTCTGATATTTAAAGGACTAACTGGGCTCCTAATTAAAAAGTGTAAGGAACAAAATACATCCAAATGGGGAGGGAAAATTGATTATTTGGGTGGAGGCTAGCTCCCTCGAATGAAAATGACTAGACAAATGGTTGCACATAATACTCTTGTGCCTCTTTCAATGACACTGTAGCTAAAACAAAATGAATGTATTTCAGTATATAAATACACAGCCCCCAACCCTCTCATCACCACTTATCGCCAGCCCTACTAATAATGATGTGATAATGGTCATAAGACATGTAAATGTTTATGTGTTGTAGAATACATATACAGGGTTTTCAATAAAATTTGAAGTAGGCAGCTGGTTTAAGGCTAGTAGCCGACTGCATCACCCAAGGGGCCGTCACTTCGTCTAGGGGGATCTGGGAGCATGCTTCCCCAGAAAATGTTGAAATCTGGAAGCTCTGAAATGCGATTTCCAGCGTCCTGGGTGACAATTTGAGTACAAAGTTAAGGGAAGATTTCTTATCAACAGCGACACTGAGTGCGCAGTTACGCGCATTTTTTTGATAATTTCCAGCGAAGAAAGATTTGGAAAATCATTTCAAAAGGAAAATTAACGATTTAAACGTTGTATGACGTTTCGGCAATTTCATGTCATCATTACTACCAATTTAAAGCTGCCGTGAACGGCAAACTTTTTTGCGCGTTTTTTCAAGCGCGAATTGAAACATTTTGGTTTGTCTAGACAAACCGCAATAATTTTGTTCGGTCAACATGAGAAATCATTTCAGTCGAACGATAAGAATATGTCATTTTAATCTGAGCGAACAAAAAGGCTTAACCAATGAAACTAAAAGAAGCATTTACTTTTTTGGTGGAAAACAAGTTTTGATGCAACGATTACTCAATAACAACCTGTTTTGCACAAAACGTCTTGATATGTTTGTTTGCGGACGCAACTGAACGGAATTGAATTACGTAAAAAATGCGACGGTTGGTCTTGGTAAAAACGCCGTTCATTGTAGCTCGAAGATGAAAGTATCAAATCTGATAATTATTTTGAAATTGAGATTTAAAAAAAGTACATTTAAGTCCATCAAAAATGAATTTTACTTTAGGTTTGAAGAAATCATTCAATTAATTCGATTTAGGGGGAGAAATAGCTGACTTCTCTGAGCGAAGTAGCCGACATTTTTGGTCGGCCGTCGGTGCTTATTGAAACCCCTGCATATATATATATACACTGTATAGTCTACAAAGAGTAACAAAAGGAAAGCGTTAAAAATTCAGGCATGAACAGGATTCCAACCTACACTGTACATCTTCTGCAATACTGGTACAGTGCTCTACCAACGGAGCTACAATATTAATTGTACCAAAGCAATTGGGAGTTGGTCATTTTTTCAGAGTTCAGATTAAGCCCGTACAGCATGTAGAAATGGAGAGACTACATACGAAAGACAGCTTGATGGTTAACAAATATATATACAGTTGTCATTTTTCTACCAACCTTTTCTGTATCATCTGGTGATGGTAATGCCTTGTTTTCCTTTTTGGAAATTGCCTGATAAAAAGGTCAATTGAAGAAAAATAGTTTGATAGCATTCCCAAAACACTTCAAATAATGAATGATAGTTGGTTGTATGTTGTGTTTTATCTTTCCATCCAACTGTGATTACACTGTCTTCAAACAATGCACATACATGTCACAAATGCAATGCTTGTGTCACAAATGAAGGCAATAGGATGAAAGTAGACATCTGAGTTTTTATCCAGTTACCAGATATTTTCATTTACACTGAGACATCTCATTGCAGAAGTTGTAATGCACCATCCACTTCTTAAAATTAGGCATGTTTCAGGTCTATTTTTGTATGTTACGTGTACTGTAGTTGAGAGCACTAACCTCAACAATGTCTGCATTTGTCCTACTCTCGTGTGGCTCATTGTACTCTGTATAACGGAGTAGAATCTTGTCCATATCTGTGCTGGCATATTGGAATAACTTGGTACTGGAGTTGAAGATAATCAATGCAATCTCGCAGTCACATAAGATGCTCAGTTCATAAGCTTTCTTCATTAATCCAAATTTACGCTTGGTGAAAGTGACCTGCACAATATAACAACAACCTTCAGTTAACTTCACTTTATTAACAGAAAATCCAACAGTGCACAATCCAAACTCTGAAGTTACCAATCACACAATTTCATACAATACAATATATTTGTAGCAGTTCTCTCTTTTGTATAATCTTGCAAATAATGAATGCATGGGTGGATCCAGGGAAAACCTTAGTACCAAGCACTTCCCTGCATATGGGAGGGCAGGTCAAGGGGACGTATGTGTATAAAGAAACTTTTCAGGTTTGTTCTCCTAAATGCTATTCTTTTTTTGTGATTTCTGGTGATACTGGCAATGAACTTGTTTTAAAAAAATGACCATTGACAACTTTCTTATGAGTTTTTGCTGACAAAAATATATTTATCTCCTTAAGTAAACACCCTTCACTGAAAGAAATGATAAGTATGAGAAACAACCTAAGACGTTTCATATTATTTTATTCTATACCACGCAACTTAGCCAAAAAGGTATGTTTGTGGGGTTAGATGAACACAACATCAGTGAATATTAAAGAGAATGAAAAATGAAAATCACCAGGAACATACAGGAAATAAAAAATTTCAATTAGTCAGGCATTTGAATGAATTTTTCAGTTGGTGGAAACACCTCGTCCACAAAGAAAGAATAATTTGTCTGAACTACACACACTGTATTTCTTACATCTCGCTGACTGTAGATTTCGTACATCTAATTGCACCAAGTCACTGATCAATATTTTTAATATAAGAAGCTCTTAAAAATGTTCCTATCTGTGTTTTTATGTTCTACAGTACATGCACATGAATCTCCAAACAAGAGACAAAAATGGAAAACTCGGGTATGTTCTTGTTTAAAAGAAATATATATTCCCAGAGGTACAGCATCAAAATTCTTCATTTTATATGTTTCAAGTGTAAGATCTCAACCTTGAAATATCACAGTTTCTTCGTTTTACAAGACGCATGTTTAACTTCACTGGCAGTGTCAGATCAAGAGCAATTTTTCACAGCACGAAACTTAAGATCTTATTTCTGGAATGTTTCTGGAACAATCGGAGAAAGTTCAAAGACTGGGTATACATTTACATATTCTTCGTTTACATGTTGTAGCGTTTCAGCTTCCAAGACGAAAAGTAGCATGTACATGCATGCATGTACCTCGAAAGAAAAGAGGAAGAACTTGGACAATTAAAATATGCGCAGAAGAAAACTGTACACGCGAAACATACTTCTGCAAACACTTATAAATCACTTCAATTTACATCTTCCATGGATTGGATTGCACGTTTTCTTCAGTCTCTTTGAGATTTACTCCAATCTTTGCGGTTTCTCAAAAATCAACGACTTTAGAGGGAGGTGTGAAAAACGTCGAATAAACTGATTGATACACTACACTGGGCACAAAAAGAACAAAGAAATTACTGTTGCATGCATCGAGAATATACATGCATTCACGAGTTTGCCTTTTTCCTTGTTTGACTTTTGTCAACAAATGGTAAGAGTTGCAAATGGTAATGTATGTTTGAACTTAACTTGAAAATCAAAGGCCAAAAATATCTTACAACACGCGACGCAAACTATGCCGCAAAGGAATTTGCGTGTCGCGCCAGTTTCGCCCCTTTTTCAATGGAATACAAAGAATTGCTTTCCACAAAATTTAAAAGTACTGTACAACTCTTACCATTTTCTCTGAATATCCTTAGGCAGCGAGTGAGCAACAAAAACAAACCAATTTATTTCATTTCAGTGTTTATTAGTCAAAGTTGTCGGCACTAAAATTCTCGCCATTTGAACGCTCGATTAGTTCCGATAAATACAAGTAAGCTTGCATCCTACAATGTAGCTACAAAACAGCAGTATCACCAAAAACGTTGGGTTTCTATTCAGTAGTTGGCTATCAAGCCCTCTGAGTATCATTCAATACAAAAAGTCAGCTTCTAAAGCTGTTTAGGCCGAGCCAAAAATACCTACACTTTAATGAAATTCTAACCCCAGACCGATCTTTCTATTTTCGACCACGACATGCAATATTTAGCATCGCAAAACGCCCGCGCGAACAAAAAAAGTCATCAATTCTCATCTATTTGTGTTCCACAATAATAAAAGGTTTGCTTGGTGGGAATTGTTATAGAGTTTGCGTGTTAATACCTGCCGGTTTCTTTCGTCCCCGATTCTTGAAATCTGTATCTTCTTTCTTCCCATTTTGTGCTGATGCTTGGGGCTCACGGCGCTAAATCCAAGGTTTGGTGGGAGGCTTTCAGCCAGTTTTTAAATCACCTTCGTCTGATAGAAGTCCTGGATCCGTTAGATCTGTAAACTGAACAGATCCAAAACAAGAAAGTGAGTTCATTAAATCATTTACAAGTACCAGTTACAAGGCTCGCCAAATCGGGAGATGGAATGCTCTGTTATCAATGATGCCTACGATAGGTTACGGTTCTTGCAAATTGTCTGTTCAAAATGTGGGCGGTCGAAGGAAGATAAAGATGTTTCCTAGTCCTCGATAGATTTGTGTTCGAAGAAACCATAAACGGACAAAGGATCCTCTAGTTTGAGCTAGAAGGGATCTTTCATTGCGTGAAATGATGTCATACGACTTGCGATCAGTGATTTTTGCCAGAGTTCTCTTAGAACTAATGATCTCACTGAAAAAGTATTCTCGAGGCTACAAGCACGAGACACGAGATTCGTTCCTGGGGTTGCCAATATCCAAGAAACACGAAGTAAATGCTACAAATACCCGAAAACTTGGACCGGAAGTCTTTTCCCTACGATCTTGGATTATTATACGAAATCTACCTCGACTTCACAGGTGTAGACAACAGACGTTGTCCAACACCATTTTAATTAATCGAAATGATGTCAATCGAAGGGACGCATGTTTACGGCAGAAATACACCAGAAAAGAGAACTACAAAGATTTAAGAAAAACTGAAGGCATTACAAAAAGCTCTGTCGATGCGAAGCGGAAAGCAAGACGATCGCTTCGGGCTTGTCAACAATAAACGTTGAATTACCACGATATTCCTTTTCCGAGGCAAGAAGTTCTGTTTACTCTTTCGAGAGGATTTGCGATCACTGACACAAAAAATATGATCGTGTGAAGCTCATAGTCCACCGAGAGGGAAACTTTCTTATGACTATTTTTTGGACAGCTGTGTGAACATCGAATCATCGCATCATCACACATTGATGCTTCGATTTCATTTCGAGTAAACTGGTTGAAGTGCAAGCCTTCACATTTTCGCTGGAAAATTCTCAGGCTCTCGAGGCTCAGAAAAACGTAGGGATCATCGATCGCTACTGTGCGAGAGAGTTAGGGTTGCATTAGGTTTAATATTTTTGAGTTGAAAACAATTTCTCGGTCGTTGCTCGACCTGACGACTTGCTTTTGCGATCCCTCGGCTATCCTGGTTTTTCAAGGAACACTAGATTGAAGGAATTTACCTCTATCATTAAATGTCTGCAGCATCCGAAGATCGGAAGCTGCAAAGAAACAACAGTTCAACTAACAGTCGAAGAGGATTCTACCGTAACACGTCGAAAAAGTAAGCGAAAATGAAGAATCTTCCGCCACTGGATGGAGTCTAAACAAGAAATGAACGTGTAAAACCAGCTATTCGATCCCAAAATTTGGTCACAAGTCAACCTTTCGGAATCTCATCGTAAGTTATACGCTGTTTATAGTTCGTTGTTCGACGGAAATAAAAATTCAGAGATCTATTTTTACCCACCAGTAAATATGCCTTTTCACAACAGCTGCCCTGACAATGTATATATGGCTAGTGCTATTTGTAGCTCAAGTTCGAGTGAGAAAAGTGCTTCGGGAATTTGCATTTTGGGAGGGCGCTTTGATGTCACAGTGATGTCATTGCAGTGTTTGGAGAATTTAGTGTTTGATATGTTAAGTACGGATACGTATTCATAGTTACTTTTCAACTCGACGTTTGTCATTCCATTCCCGAGATGGAAAAAGACGGTAGTTTTATTTGTGTTATAAACAAATGCAATTTGAATATCAGATATTTGGAGTGAGAGTGGCACCGTTAAAAACGCTTTATACTACTGACGAAGAGACAAGAAACGTGCACAGCTGAGAAGTATTGATTTACTAGTTTTGGGGGTTCAAACACGTACTACAAAGTGAAAAATTCGCACGATCTACCAAACTTCGATGACTTTCTTCCACAATATCAAGTAATATTATTGAGTGTTTTATGTCCAAGATGACTACAAATTAACATGATTTAGTATCAAAACCAAGCTTCTTCCCACTTGCATCCCTTGGTTACTATAGTTGTCGCTGACGTCATCCTCTTTGCTTCCTGTTTTCTTTCCTTTTCAATTACGTGGAACGAAAATGCCTTCTCGATCGAAAATTAAACGAAGAAAAAAAATATTTTTAATGGGTTCTTCTTGTTCTTAAATTGCAATCATAACAAAAGTGTGGTAAAAACGGATAAAAGGCATGGAAAAAGGCAAGCAAGGTTCTCAGTAGCAGTCAACGATTTCCGGTTTGCAGTCTTTGGGGAATTTAAAACCGGTTCCCCACCTTGTTGAAACTTTCGAACTGAACCCCAATATTGCGTTTCCTTTCTGTTCCTCTACAGAAAAAAATTAACAACTTATACGTAAACAACCAAAAGTTTCAGGTTTTTTGTCGGGTATAATTGTACTGTGCATGCCCTTCGGTTGAATTTTGGCGATATTTTTCAGTACATTAATAAACAGGTTACAGGTGCTTGAACACTTTAATTTCTCACTTTCTCCTTGCCTAAGCAGAAAATATATCCGAAAAAAAAAACCCGGTACTCCAAGGGAAGTTACTTGCAAAGCAGGCGATGGCAAAGGATTATTTCACTTTCCACAGTTTGGCCATCCCTAAAATGGAACCGGCTTCCTGTTATGATGACACGTAATTTCCACCGAAAAAGGTCTATTTCACCTGATGCCATTTGGATCGATCACTAGTACAGTTTCATCTTTATTTACGTCCGACTCGACTAAACCTCAATTTCAAGTTAATTGCAAATTGTTTCTTGTTTTTTATTTATTTTTTGGATCATAGGATGGGCACGCGAGACCTAAAAATTCAGCTGTTTGTCACATGAATACGTCAATCAAGAGTACGGTGGATTTTAAATTAACTGGTGGAAACAAATGTGACTTTTTTCGTTAATATTGACTCGTCTTATCATTTTAAACACGAAATGCAGAAAACACTGAGACACAGTTAGGGGCAACCTGTCTTACCGAAACGTTTCCACCTTAATTAAAACAATATACTCCAAGTCTGAAGTTCTGTTTCAGTTTTGTCACTTCTTATAGTGCAGTTGATAAAAGAGATATACCTTCAATGCGACTTTGGATGGAAATGACGAATATTCTTAAAACGTTAACTTGAATGGAGGTTGACTTCATTAATATAACTTATTTATGCCCCGAAATTGTACAATACCTCCGACGGCGGTTGTGATCATTATTATCATCATCATCATCATAATTATATTACATGTATCTTCTTATCTTTTACAGGGACCTCGGTCTTTACCAATCAGCATCAATTTAAACAATTGTCACTTATACTACTATTGTACCGAAATCACGAGAATATCACGAGAAAACGATGTATTTAATCCTTGTACCTTGCAATAGGCGATTGAAGAGAACTTGATCTTCTTACAGAAATAAGTAGTTGTTTATTTATGCAACAATATTATACTTGGTCTGGTGATTGGTAACTATGGTTTTCATCTACTTGGCCTCATTGATTTGCCGGCTTTTTCCATTCATACGTACCTCTTTTTGCTCTCCCAGCTTGCAAGTGCCAGTAATTGTTCCACCTCGATTAGCACAGACTTGAATGAGTATTAAATTAACTGGTAAATCATCATTCTCCATAGGATAACGATTTTCCGATTACCGGAACACAAAATTAATAGTTCTCGAAAGCAGGCTTGGATCATTGTAAGTGACGGAGGTTGTACCCAGAAAATATCCTTGTGACATAACTTACGCTAATAACGGCGAAAAGTCAATAAAACAAGACTTCCTGGAACGAACTTAAACTAAATTACGTCTCAGGTCTCTTCTCTGGGCTTCAAGTTTCCTCTCTGAACATTGGTTGAATAGGGAGAAGTTATAATAAGTTAAAACAGTTTTCAAATGTTCTTTATAACCTAGAGAGAATGAGGTTAGGGAACGGACCCCCATGCCCCATCATAGTTTTTGAAAATCTATTTTTAGTTTCGCAAAGCTATGTTAAGTTCTCGTTCCCAATGCCGCGCATATTTAAAAATTTCATTACGTCGTTACAAAATCAGGTGCCTCTCTAAAAACGTTTGCGTAGCTAAAATTATATTCTAAAAAAAAGTATCAGTGGAAGAGATCCATGGGTCTGTTGTCTTACCTTATCCTCTCTTGTCATAACTGATGTCACAATCAAAGTCACCTGCTAATCAAAAATGTCGATTGTGGCCACGAGGATTTTAATTATTGGCAATTACCGACACAAAGCCAAGGAATTCGGCAAAACAAGCACGAGCAAGTCATCGCAATATTCATTTTTCGCGGAAGAACTGAAAAAAGCATGAAGTGGAGGTCGATGTATGGTTTGAAATATTCACACATTCAAAATATTATACAAAAATGTAAAAGGGATAAGGAAAGAAACGGAACTAAGTCCGTTGAAGTCATCCGGTTCAAATTTAAGTTTATAATGCCACAACGAAAGTTCCCATCATGTTTTATTTAAATTACTTTTCACAATCTTGTTATTTTATCTTATCAAAGGAGAGTTTACTCGAAGCCAGTCAAAACTATTTAGTGATTAATGCATTTGTTACCTTGCTACCCTAAAATCTCGCTACGCCTCAGACATCTGTTCGTCTCGCTATCCAAGATGTAGGCCGATACAGTGCAATTCAAACAAAAATACGTCTGCTTTGCAGACAGTAACAGCATTAGGAAAAGCTGGCAGCTTGGCTGTTTGCTAACCACCGTAGCCTTGCAAACGGATCCCTTCAAACGGGAAAAAAACTTCAAAAACCCTTTGTCCCCTTTTTTTTCGGTTTATTTGACTTTGTAACTCGTTTCAGATTTTTCAATACTGCCGCTCAAAAAGCATTTTGTTTCAGTTGCATCTCTTTGTGTTTTTTCGCCTTCAGAACTTTTACAGAGCGACAAGACTACACTTCTGTTCCGTTGAGAAAGCCGATCCAAGAAACGTGAAGAGATTGGAAGAAAATCCTTCCCCTCAGCCACGAACCCATGACCCGGAGCCTACGAATCCATTTTGTTCGTGTCAAGGCGTTTTCACAGACTGATTTATGTTTAGATTGAATTTCCCGCGAATGAGACTCCCACAGGAGCCCGATAACCAATACAAGAAACTAACCTGACTTCATAGGGTCACCGAACCAGAACTGCCTTTGTTTTTTTTTTTTTTCGGAAAAAGGTAGTCTATAAATAGATCGGTCTGTAAAATTGCCGTGACATAGGCCCTGTATGGGAGAGGTGTAGGCTCCCGGTCATGGGTTCCTGCTTCAGCCTATTACGTATTACTAGGAGCCCATGACTAGGAGCTTCCCAATGCATTATATCCTTGAGTCAACCTTTGCGCGTATCTTTCTATTTTTAGAACTAATCCTTCAGCAGGAGATTCACATTTACAACTATTTACATCAATTTGCACAATTTGTATACATTGTTTTTGCTATTTTTGTCTTTGTTCCACAACAACTTTATTCTGATTGGCCATTCTAAACAGTGTGTGCAGAGCCGAAGAACTCGTGGCGTTCTAAAAATAGAAAGATACGAGCAAAAGCTGACTCACGGGGCTTGTGTAGGAGAGGCAAGCTCCTTCTCATGCGCTCCTGGTTTTTCTAAACAACGAAATACTGAAACAGCGAAACGAAGCACCAAGACACCATGTATAACCCCATCTTACATTGAATGCTAATGTTTGAGATTAAATATGGTTTTAGGCCTAATCTCAGTCTTAATCTGAATCATAATTTTAATTTCAATGAATTAGGAGCAATAACGTTTTAGGCCTAATTAGGCCTAAAGTGATATTAATCTCAAATCCAACCTTCATCGGTTAGTATTCAATGTATGATGGGATCATACATGGTGTTTTGGTGTTTCGTGGTTTAATAATGCCCGCCTGTTACTATGTCTGATACCATGATTATCTTTCACATGAAAAGACTTTTTGAATGAGAAATTTTACGGCCATTTTTCTCTTAAGAAATCCCGAAAACAAATCTGTTACCCTTTGTAAATAGCTAACTGGGGTCTAAACCATGTTGTGTTTTGCTACCGGGAAAGTTGATGTGCTAGTGCAATAACTCTATCAACAAATAACTTTCGATGTACTGTGGCGTGGCGTTGTATCTGCAGTCTCGACAGCAGTCGAATGATGACGATGACTTTAACCATACAAACTCAAAACTTAATAAGAAATAAGACACAAATATAAACTTGAAGTTTCGACGAACATTTAAAAAGGTAACCGACACGGAAATAATTTTTAAAACTATTCACATGTTGATTCCGATAGGTCTGGGTCCGAGAACTGAAAAACAATATAATAAACACTCCAGGTGTAACTTTGTAGCTCAATGTACAAACTCTTCAATACGTGAACATGATGGAAATTAAAGACTAGTTACTGAATATCTTTTATTCGCTCAGATTCGATAACATCCTGAAATGAGAGCATAAATTGAATGCCATAGCTTCGGTAACTTACTGAACCAGATTGATAGAAACTGAAACTACCCAGTGAGATAATCCAGCTTGGACAGTTGAAAGCTAAAAAACGTCAGGTAGTGGAAAATTTAGCCACCGCGGACTATTACTTGACAATAATAATAACAGCTCAACCTACATTTCAAACCCAAAACCTGAGAAGAATGCATTTTGGAATTACGATACAAAGTGCAAATATTAAAAGAATCTGTTCGCGCCAAGGAGATTACTCGTTAACAGATCATTAAAAATACTTTAAAGTGTTCTAAAATAGTCACTGAAAAACTATGTCATGGACGCTGAGCTTCATAATTTGCTAGATCACATTGCCGACCACATCAACGCCTCTGGACACAACATCAAGTGCGATCATTTTGACTGTGTCATTCTTGGGTCTGGTAAAACTGTCAAATTATAGGAATATTGTTTATCCAAGAACATAAGCTACCGTAGCTCTCAATGCTATCCTTAGTACTGGGATAAGTAGTTACTTTATTCAGTAATAATTAACTGTTTATTGTAGATTTTTAAAAAGTGAAGCAGTAACCTACAATAGATTGATGCAGGGCGTCACTCACTCTCCTCATCCCCGTTGCTATGCGCCACTAGTGATCTCCAAAAGCAGGAGCTTATGCAAAAAGTTAGAAAAGAGTTTCGACGACTCATTCATTTTTGAGAGTCAAAACTAAGGCCAAGTTTTCTGAAAGTGAATTCAAGCAGATGTGCCTGGAAACGTGGCTTAGCCAACTCAAGTTCTCATCGACATAGTGGTAAACACCAGTTGACGAATAGCTTTAGAAACGAAAGCATTCTTAGGCAAGAAGACTGAAGAATCTTCACTGGAACAAAAGGATCTCAGAACGGATTGACCAAACCCTACGGCAATCAGATCTGATTCGTAGAGATCAATAGTCTTGACTAACGCAGTCACGGGCTTAAAATTCTGTGCCCAGTTGTTCAAACGCGATGGATAGCGCTATCCGCCGGATAAATCACTATCCAGTGAATAAGTCATAGCGAAACCAATTGCGCTATCCAGTGGATAGTGATTTATCCGGTGGATAGCGTTATCCACCTTTTGAACAACTGGGGCCTGAGGTTGTTTCAAAATTGCTTGCAAATACACTTTTTTGATTTGTGTCTGAAGTGTTCCTCCTCCTTGCCTGTTGATGCTTATATCAGTTTTTTGAAGGGACTCTTACAAGTGTTAAGTTGCTTTCTTAATTAAGCGGCGGCCAAAGCCTAGCTTAAACTACGCATTTGGAGATCAAATACAGTAATTATATTATTAGTAATACCTGATTCTCCGCAATTGATACAATTGTCATCTATCGCACTGATCGATATCATTCGATCATGTTATGAGTCAGTCAGGGTCGACGAAAATAACTGTATCTCTGAATACACAGCTGTCCCTTCACCGAAGACAACACCGACTAAAACAGGTCATCTGACAGGGATGTTTTCAGTTTATTGATTAAAAAACTTACTTGCCAACAAATAAAGCCTAGTCTTCGTAAAACTTTCTAGCTTTATCAGTCTCCCGTTGTTGTCGTATTACAACCAATTTTACTTTTTTCCGGCAGCTCAAGTAATTTTCTTTGCTCATGTTCGTTTATTTCCCCGTAATTGTTCTTGAGACTTAAGTTCGTAATTTGAAGAATGGCAATTAAGTCCAAACATTTTGACCCCCGCAAAGGAAGCTGGAGGCTAAATATCCATTATGATCCTTACTATCACGCTTGAACTAAATAGATTCATCAGTATTTGCTTAGCAAGAATGCACATCTTTAGGCTTAACACTGTACTCAAAGCACAACAATACATCTTGTTTAGACGGTACTCAATGTGTGCGTCATTAGTTAAGTGTAAGACGAGATAACAGGAGTGTTAACCAATTAACAAGGTGACAGTGAGATCTGTCACTCCGGACATGGCCTGGTTTGGAAGAAACTTCCAATACCACTGATCTAACGTTTCCTTTGTTTTGCCGTCTCTTTACGCACACGGTGTCATTAAAATTCACTGAGATCAGCGAATATTGATTGGGCTAATACATCCAAGTTTCAAAGGCGCAATATTCTATCTCATTTGCAATCTTAGCCACGACTTTCCCCCCCAAAAATTTATTTTCCTTTATCCTCAATATTTTTTCCGATGATGTTAATTAAGACTTAAGCTTTGAGATTTCAACAACTTAAAGATATAGCCGTTATTACAATAAAGGTGCAATAAATATCCTTTATGCCTGAATTCAATTTACGAGAGTTACTGAAAAGTACCCCCATTTTCCTCAAGTTCGTAAATGGCGTTCGCCGAGAACCAATGATTTTAATTCGAGAGGCACTTAGTTAATCTCTTTGAGGACTTGAGGCTAGCTTTTAACCACTCACACCCTTTATTTGAAACGTGAACCCATCGGACTTTTGAACATGTCACAGTACAATGAACAAAACCATAACAAAAAAAAATCGCGTTGTCATATCTCATCAACACATTGAACATTCATCCGCAGGAAAACATGGTTGTCAAGGCAGCACCTCCACTAACAACAAAACAAAGCCGTAGAACAAAGGCTGCACAAGGTTCTTGACTTTTTTGCAATTGTTGTTAGAACAACCTTAAGGCCTGGTTTTCCGGCACAAACAACGCAAGCAGACACACACAAACGGCAACATATCCGGTGCTCTTTGTTAATAGTATCTTTGTTCTAACAAAAGCCATTCATGATCAAAACGTTACTGACTTTGTGTAAGTTGGGCAACTAGGCCCAATAAAGTCTAAATAAGTTTATATGTGACGGTCAGTGTAAGGTTTCCCTTAACTAAGGCTAACAAGGGTCGACTTTAATCCAATACAGATAAAAAATTAAGATCAGCGTCGCTTATTTCTACTCTTCATCATAAAATAAGGCCATGTAGATTTTTGTATTCAATATCATTCAAGAACACTTACTTAGACAATACATCTTTCAGTCATTAGTACCCTTATCTTGGTTCTCTGACGGCGATGTTTTATTTTAATGGTATTTACTTAAAACCTTGTGCACCTTAAAGCTACACATTTGTTTTTCTCGTGGCTAGTTTGGAAGAAAAAAGACTGAAAGCTGACAAAGCAAAGGACAGCGTGAGCCAATAGATTTGACAAACAAAGACCATTTGAATCATAGAGGACAGCACCCCTGCCCAGCATCAAACGAAAAAGAATCGTGAGATTTTATTACGAATGAATTAAGTGAAACTGATGGAGTATTGAGTAAAAAATAGAATCACAGAAACAGAATGATCCTACCCACGCGACTGTCATGGAAACTCAATATCAGGGTAACTTCCGGTTATATGGTAGCTCGGACAATATGAACAAATAAAAGATGGACTAATTAGAGAGAGATTAAAACCAAAGCCTTTTCACTTTTGTCAACTATATCATTAAAAAACAGATTGAGAAAGAATAGGAAATGGCTAAGACTAAATCTGCTTAACGACTGCCACAAATGTTTGGGAATTGAGGGGAAACAGTTTGAGTTAATTGATCAAAGATGAAAATAGACGACACGCTCAAAATATAAGATGGTGCTATATTTAACACGATTGCTTTTTCTGTGACACATATCACGCGAAGGGCAAAAGCGGCAGAAAAGTCACTGAGAAACTGTCAAATAAAGTTTCCTCTGGAGATCTTTTACAAGCGTCAAAGTGTTGAAATCCAGTAAATCAACATTCTAAAGCTTTATGTCTTTCTTTCTTTTCTTTTTAAGCAATCTCAAAATTGCCAAGATCGTAGATTTTACTGCGACTGAAACGATGTGTAAGAGGAGAAATTCATGGCGGACCAAAAAAAACATCATGCTACTTTTTTTAATCAATCCATTCCTATTTCACCGTGACGAATGACAAAGCAAGTTGTTTTAAACTCTTTGTTTGTTAAACCTGTGCATTTGTAAATAAACCCGCTAAATATAGTGGAGAAAAATTTGCACGGATTTAATACAAAGATAAGGATAGAGACCACATCTGTTTAAAAATAAACTTTAAAAGGATTAATAGGGACTTACCGTTTTAAGCCTGGACGTAAAAGATGCTTATAACTGGTCTGTAGTCAAACGGTCTGTCTGCACTGCACTGAGTAAGGTGAGATCAACTAGACTGAGAATGGAACAAGGTCAAGGCCTTAATAAATGAGAAAAATTCAAAGAATAAAATTAAAAATGGTTCTGCGCAAAGTGCTTTGTAGGCTTAATATACTAATGATGTCATAGCAAAGTCGTTTTACTTTATACTGAAATCGTCTAATATCAAGAGAACAATGGGTGGGAAAACTTGTCGTCTCCTACACGAGTTGACACGAAATATGTTTCATTCAAAAACGTCGCACTTCATTGGATGGATTGAATAAACAGCGGTTGTCGTCGAATGAGAAGTGTACACTTAGAAGAAATCCGGCATTACGATGGTGCTTTTTTTATTATATTTTCTCAAAGTACCATACATAGCAAAGAGGCCAGTATCACTTTAATACGTGTTACGTTGGTCCTTCCATTGATATTATACAGTGCAAACCGAACAATCTTTAAAGACATAAAGACTCTTGATCTCATCTAGAATTCCACTCGTGTTTTATCTTAATACAAATCTTTGGATCCGTTTCTCATTGCCTAAATGAATTTTCCCAAGTTTTTTCGGATAAGTTCTATCATCCGAGAAAGAAATGAGGCCAAGCAAACACAAAGCACACAAAATGTTGGAAAAGAAAATGGACTCGTTTCCAAGGACAAACTGTAGCTTTCCTCCAACAAACTGGGCGTTGTCTGGGAAACAAGGTGATAAATTCCTTGAGAATATTGAATGACTTTATCTGTAAATACAGCTGATCATGGCAGAGTACGCTTATCACAGAAACAGTGACTGTTACTTCAGAGAAATGACCCAAGTTCACACATGTTTAAAAATTCATTTATTCCTACACACATAATTATCAATGTATTGCAATAGAATCACTCTTGAAAGTAATTGAGCGGTATTCTCCGCTACCAATTTTGTGTAATATGCCTACTGCAACTCTTGAAGTGGATCAACGAACTTGCGGCATGCACCTCTCCTCCAAAGTCTTAACGTTCCATGGAAAAATGCGAATGGAAATGTTCCTGATCATTTGAAGCCTCTATCGAAATATTTGGCAAAATATACGCTGATATTAATCAATAAAATGTACTAAAATAATCTCTATGAAATGAAACATCAATGGATGAATTCAAAGCTTCACAATTACTCACTGAGTGATGACAACCATTTTAGTTTCGGTTATGACTCAATGACTCAATTTTGCAGAGTTATGATTCACTTGAGAGTGCACTTTTGGATCCATATCGTAATGAGTCCTTTCCTAACATGGATGCTGTAGTGTAATGATTCTTCTTAGAGTGCTACTATGGACATTAAGCAAAGAAGACGACGACCGTCACGGCTACGAGAACATTGTCTAAAAATATCATTTCCCTTTACTGTAATAATCTTGCGATTACTCCAAGTCGTTCGCCATGGAAAATGTGAATCTACTACATTCTAAGTATAAAATTGTTGAGAACGGTGTGGATATTTAGAGAAAAAATTCAGTGAAAATTCATCGTCAGGTGTTCGCGTCCTCCAAACAACCTAAAATTTGATCATTTCACGTCGTTGTCAAGACAAGAACGGCAAAGAAATGTATCAAAATGTAAAACGCAGGTGCAGAGCCTTTGCTCAGTTTTGCTAGTTAAACCTATTGTTCTGTAGAGTTCTCATAGCCGTGGTCGTCTTCTTTTTCCTTGAGATCCATAACTACTACCACAAGACATACGCAGAAATCTAACTTTGACAAGTATTGAAATTTAAGCCCCTCATTCAAACATTAGCTCTCAGCCAGACTGCTTTTTCTTGGGATCTTTTGTCGATATGAGTTACCAACACCGAGAGAAAATCGAATTTCGTCCACTCGATATCATACGCTAAACCCTTTGTAGGTGATAATGTGTAATTAATGATCACATTTAGAAGAAGCAGGCGAAGAAATCGATGATATAATGGAGCTATGACCAGTTTATTAAGACTGATCAGGTCTCCGTTTTTACGGAGGAAACTTGGTCTTGGATCAGAGTTGGCGGAATCCAAACAAGCTTAAACAATACTCCCACAAAACGTCTGAATTTTCACCGTAAAGCGAAACAAATTGCGACACCGTGGGTGGAAAAAGGCAATTCAAACATAGTCCAGCGATTCCATCAAAAAATCGAAACTGGAAAAGTCGTATTTGACTATTTACAGCAATGAGTTAGTAATTCCAGTGCGACGTCACAACAGGATGACTGGGCATCTAAGTACAACAATCCATCGTCCAAACCACTGATCTTGAAAGTCGTTAAACTAAGTAGTCGAAATTACTCTAGAATGCTTAGGGCCGTTGTTGGTTTGTCCATGACAAGCAACAAAAAAAAAAAAACAGAATTACAGCTGGAGAGCTCAGTTCCTCTCAAGGCGGAACAACAGCTATGGTTTGAAACGGAGCTATACACCAAGACTAGCTTAAAAGTCTTAAAAACTCAAAAACTGATGGCCTGCTTCAAGGAATGTGGTTTCTGCTGAAGCGGAGATATGCAACCAACAGTTTCCAAAACACGCAGGAAGATCACATGTTGCGTTTCAAGTACAGATCATGCATTTTCCTTCACTTGAAGTTCATATCTCAAAGTCAAAAGCACACTAAATTGGGTCTAACATCACAATTATCCGGGTGGGGAAAAGTCAATTGTACTGCAGTGAAAGGTTAATAAGCAACAAAAAAATTCTCTTTCGTTTCCCACTGGCGACGCCGCGGCATAAGCAAGTTTTCTTTTTCCACTACTCCCAGAGGAAGATGCTCGCCGAATATCGACTGGTTTGGTATTTCATCAACAAAGCTCAGTTCCTTATTTTAAAGATGACAGAGGATTTCCAACGAATTGAAAACGTCCTTGGATTTCTTGCAGTTCTCTTTGCCGCGGAACACATCAAAAAATTTCCAAGTTTTTTCTTCAGGGAAAAGCCAAGACTATTAAATTGAATTACCTCAGCACGTACGACACGGAGCCATCCGCTCATAGCACCAACTTTCAATTGCAAATATTGATATATCACAGCAGAAATATGCAATTATTTGCTTGTAAGTTTGTGTGCTCATTCAATCCAGCTCGGCGTCAGCTCGTTAAGCGACCTTCCCATCGGTGGATGAAGAAGAATAATGGCAAAAGAAAAAGCATTTTTTTTGTTGGAATAATGGAATAATGCCATTTCATGATCATGGGGCGGAATGACGGAATAACGACTTATATTGTCCGGAAAAAGTAGCTTTCTTCAACGGAATAATGAGTTCTTTTTTCCTGGAATGGAAATAACCAATGGAATAACCAAAAATTTACGAGCAAGACTATTGAAATAATGAACACCCGATTATTCCTCTTCACCCCACGATTCCCAAGCAAGCGGGAAAGCTGTCTGAAAACGAGATACCTGATTTCGGAATTTGGTGGCGAACCCAGGCAAAAGGTTACGTTGAGAAGAAAATGATTTAATGTGCCACGGTATGGTCAAGGTGTACCTGAGCTGACTTCAAGAACTTGACCGACAAGGGACACGAAATGCAAATCCGTCTCAAGACCCGATCAAGTTCCATGTAATTGTTATTCCAACCGGAATTTCAGTCTGTAGCATTGAATTTTCATTGGGTTATTTTTGGATAGTCTAAAAAGACAATTTTATACTGAATGCAAATGTTTTCTAATACTTTTTTAATGATCATCTTTCCGTGGCCTGTAAATTGGGAAGAAGAGAAATTGTTGTCACTTGTGGTTTGCCGGACACAGTTTTCTTTTGTCGTGGTACAATTAAGGGAGAAATAAATTTAACGACAGGGGTAGATATTGAACTTCGGTTCGAAATTCTTCGCGAATCTCTAACTGCAGCCATCGTAAGAAGACGACTGGGATTTGTGGTCAACCAAAGACTGCAAATCAATTTTTACGAGATAATTATACGCATTTCTGCGAGGTGTTTTTAGAAAGGAAAGGGTTAAGCACTTCACCAAAAATATCAAATTTGATGAGCTATAAATATACATATTGTGCAAAATAAGCGTCTTATTATATATAGATCGCATATTTCTTGTAAATAACACTTGTAGATGGCCAGCTGGCATTAGTTTTAACTTTTACTATTTCAAATGAGCGACTAGCTCGTTGTCGAACAAGGTTATTGCGAGGATACCTATCAATGGTGCATCAAGCTGGCAACATAAATACCATTTTATCTGACCTTTTGAAGCTCTAGCTTCTGTGCTGGTGTGGAAATTGAGGTAAACTTTAAGTCGGATTCCTCTGCCTTTGTTTCTAGACCTCGTGTTATCCAACGAACTAAGAGACAATCTTCCTCGATCATAAAGAGCTATAAAGCCTGACAGAGTCACTTATGAATTCAAACAACGAGGCAGGAAGTCTAACTTAAGAATATAGTTGCGTGGGTGTTTAACCAATAACGTCAGTTGCGTTCAAGAGACACCAAACTCGACGCAAATTTTGCATGCCGTTCTGAGATTCACACTTTTCATGATGAAATGTTTTGAAAAATTGGATCGGTCCATTACAACTGAGAAGCGCCCGGTGTCTGCTGATGACAAAACGAACAAAGAAGGGGAACGAGTGGTGCCAGTTCATTAACATGCGAGTCTCAACAAGAGGATTTGCATTGCTCTTGAGTAACAGAACTAAAATGGAAGTTCTGGTCCAGGTGTTATGGTA